>NC_060877.1:2545000-2830000 GCF_021901495.1 Neodiprion virginianus | reverse complement strand
AAAACTACTATTCACTAGTCAGCGTGTTTCAGATTCTAATGCTCACAAGGGAACGCTTCGTTTCTCATATCATACGATTTGTAATATTACACATATGTAAAATAAGTTTCATAAGTTTCTAATTAAGTACCGTTATCATCAATCTTCGTTCTGCTTGTTAGTTAATTTTTTTTTTGTTTTTTTGTTTGTTTCCTCTCAGCAGTTTCTTATACAATTTACGCAATCTCACCGTGATTATACAATTCGTCCGATCGTCACCGCGGAGGGGAATGATTATTTTTATTTGATTTGAAACTCGAGGGCAACTCGTGATGTGGTTCCTTGTACGAACGATAGAATCCAAAATGATCTGATCGATATATTTATGTGTTGTAATTACGTATGAACGAGGAGGGTGGATAAAATAAAATGATAATAATTTATGTAGCGATTGTATATGCGTCTGTGTGTACGTATAATAATATATACCTATATATAATATAATTCGAAATGTGTGTGTGTGTGTGTGTGTGTGTGGTTTTTTTCTCTTCGCGTGTATTGTGTTTTACAACTACTACGTATAGTTAATACGAATATTAGATTTCATATCTACGGAAAGGTCTACCCTGACACCAAATTACGTATTTAATGTACTAATTAGAGTGAAATACTCGTCCGGTTAGTTTTCGTGTACGCACGGCACACCTTCGTTAGGTGGCTGCGTTGCTTGCATAGTCTTGTTCAGGGTGGAAAAAAAATGCTGTACAAAATTGGTATAAACCAGAAAACGAAAAATAAAAAAAAATAAAAAAAACACCATAATAATTAGAACGAGACGATAATAGGATTACACGTGATCGTTCGTATGGATTAAATAATAGAGAAAAACTTGAACGCGTTTCAACTTGAACACAGTAAAATTCTCGATAATATTATGGACACAAAATTAACATGACAAATAACGCTACGCTGCGCATAGTGGTTTGACTTGAAGCGTCAAAGAATTTTTGGGATTCTATTAATTATATGATATAAATTTCCGACACATTATTTATGTATTTTCATACACTTATGTAAACGTCTGATTCCCGAGAAAAGAGAAGATGAACATTTTACCTAATACACCAAAAAAGAAGAAACAAAATTGTGCACGCTGTTGGAATTTAGAAGTACTTGTAATTCAAATCAACGTTCAACATACCGATTGTGAGCATTTTACGCAGTACGTAGGAGAATGAAATATTTCTATCATTGCATTGAAAAAAAAAAATACCTATGCCGAGAAAAATTGTTACCTCATCTCGACGATCGTCCGACACTCGACGTTTGTTGTGTCAAAAATCAAACAGCATCACACCGTGAGAAGTAAAAAATTGTTCCAGCATATTGTTACACGATCGACTCGCCAGCACGCGGATAAGATTTTTATACATTAACGAATTAAACTCCGAAGACAAACACAACTTAATTTCAATTGCACGTGATTGTATGTGTTATATGTATACATACATTATATACATAAACATATATGTATAGAATATAATAGTAATATATAAAGGTACCGATTTTACGAAACGCTCTAATTAATTTATATGCGCTATAATAATTAGAAAACAACCAAGAAATAATAATATGTATATCAATGGAAATATACAGACAACACGTATCGTTTTAACATGAAAAACACGAGTGAGGTGTAAAAAAAAAAAAATAATAATAAAAATAAAATTAAGAAAAAAAACAAAAAAAAAACAAAAACTAGAAAAGAAATAATAATAAAAATTAGAACAAAACACGATCTTCTTCGAATATCGCGTAATAATGGCCCTTTTTCTAACGCTGCACACCGCGTGACAAACGTTGCACACATTAATATGTGTATACGTGTGTAACATAAATAATTATATTACTTCGACTCGAGTCAGCGAATTATTACATACATATATATATATTATATGTATATGTAGCTTAGGGACGAAATACAGTGGACGTTGTGCACTTACTTCGAGTCGCAAGCTGTGCACATCTTCCACGCCTGCGTCCGTGTGTGATTGCGTATTGTTGCGTTTGCGCATTAACAATTAACATGGGGTATTCGCTTGGGTGCGGAATACATCCCGACATACGTATAACATAACGCATAAACACAACACAATTGATACTGCACGCACCCTATATAATATTAGGTATATCATTCGGAGGTACGATAAAAAATACCTCGCAACGCACTCGGCCTCACCACTTACTGGTACATGTTGTACAGTTCCACTTCGCGTTCGCCGTAGGTGCGATTGCAACGAGCGTCCTCGCGTAACTCGGCACTCCGTTCCTTCATATATATACATGCATACATATATATATTTTTATTCCTCTTCTTCCCTAGATCCCGATTTCTCGTCAATCCTCAATAATTCGCCGCGCGTCTCTGCCGATTTCAACAAAATTCTACATTCTACAAGGAATATCAGTCAGGCTCCGGCGGCCCTTCAAATAGACAAACACGCGCGCTACTTTCGCGCGCGGTGCTGTTAGTAATTCGGGACCGGCCAGGTAAGTACGTAGTTGTGGGTGTAAGGTTTCACTCGTTATCATAATCGTCGTCTTATAGTCGTTGCCGTCGTCGTCGCCGCAGGTGATGTGGGATGATGGATGCTCGCAGTCGGCCAGACGCGGCATTCCCCGCAATGTAACGCGTGTAACGTACGCGCGACGCAAGCGCGGCTATTCGCGTACGTCGTACGTGTGAAAACGATAAAATGATAATAACTCTCGCTGCAGACTCGGGGCGGCGTTCGGTGTCTCAGTCGCGATCTCGTTCTATGTCGGTACCTTGCTGACCGCCTTGAGGAGGTCGCTCTGGGCCTTGTCGAGGCCGGTGACGTGGTGCTGCTGATGCTGAAGGGCGTTCTGCTGTTCCTGCTGCATTTTCGCCTGCTTCTCCTGCTGCTGCTGCTTCATCCTGTCCTGTTCCTCCCGCTCGCGCCTCGCCTGTTCGTTTATCTCCTTCACGGCTCGCAGCTCCTTCTTCAGCTTCATTCGCCGATTCTGAAACCATATCTTTATCTGCCTCTCGGTGAGACAGAGCGCGTGCGCGATCTCGATCCGCCGCCTCCTCGTCAGGTAGTGGTTGAAGTGGAACTCCTTCTCGAGCTCCAGCGTCTGGAACCGCGTGTAGGTCTGTCGCCCTCTGCGTCGCGGACACCCGTTCGGGCCTGTAACAGAGAAATGAGGAACTGGTATAAAGACGCGAATACGGAGTGAACGCCTCCCTCGAATCACGGCCCACGCTGCTATGCCGCAACATTCGCGCATTTTTCACCCTTTCGAGCCTTTATTTTTATTTCCCTTTCTCCTTTTTTCTTCTCTCTTACTTTGCCCCGCTTCGTAATTACTTCGGATCGAAAACTCGCGATACGCTACGAACGGAGCCAGACCACCTTTCCGAGCTGTTGTGTGGGTTACAGCAGAGGCAGGCACAGCCCGACGTGTTTACGAGTCACGAGGCAGTTTCTCAACCTGGCCACGAATCGATTCTAAGGATCTGACGCAAACTTAATTCATTAAAAATTTTTATTTCGTTTGAACACAAGCTTGTAACATCGGTGCCTTCGGCGTGGGCAAGCTGTGTAAGGTATGAGCGAAACACGGCAATCAACTTGTGTAACGAACACGAATATATAGTATTTTACATCGCGTACCGCTAATTACCTTTCTCAGGAGAGATACTTCTTGTTTACGACCTTTCATTTATCAAATAACAAAATCTTTGGATACGGTCAACTCTCCCCGGCCCTCGGTAATATACGTAGAAATAGGGGGTGGGAGAGAGATCTGTATCGAGTAGTTTTTTCCTTTCTGTTCACTCGTTACTTTCGTTTCCTCATGTTCTTTTTACCTTCTTTTCCTTTTCTACTTTGCTCTTCCCGCGAAGGCTACGGTGCGGCCACGACGTGTACCTCCTCCAATGTACGAGACGCGGTCAGGCACGATCTGGGTCTATACCCGGGTTGAGCCATGACGAAACTTGGAACGGAAAAGGGGAGACGGTAACGGAAAGAACGAGAGAGAGAGAGAGAGAGAGAGAGAGAGAGAGAGAGAGAGGGAAAATGTTAAAAAGTTAAGAAAAAGGAAAGCCTCGTGCGGTTCGAATTTCCACTTACGCGGTATAGCGCCTCAACTTTTCCCATTTCTCAACTGGTGTCCACCCTTCCTGGGGGTACGAGAAGACCGAAGAGAGTCTCTTTTTTTACGCTCTCCCTCGCTCTTTCTATCTTCTAACAAAAGGGTAATTCCGGATGGGCGGTTTATTGCAGGGGTTGAGGAGCAGTAAAAAAATATCAAGGGAAAAAAGGAAAGCTGAAAAAGAAAAGAGAACGAGAGAGAGAGAGAGAGAGAAAGAGTGACTGGATGGGGTTCCAGAAGGGGGGAAAGAAAGTTTCGGAAAATTCCTTGAAAAAGTTTCGATCCGTTGTTACGACGACTGGACGATGAACCCTTTTCGAAAATTCACCTACTCTGCATTGACATAATCGCAGAACGACTGCTGGAACTTGCCTGACTTTCTCTAAAAGAGTCAAAGTCGTAAACACCCCGATGACACGCGGCCCGAGTCGATGCCGTAGTATACCGAACACTAACAGCAGACCGGGGGACTGACCATTTTTTACGATGTTTGGGTACCTAAACTTTATCTCCTTGCCATCGGACGGCCGTTATAAAAGAAACTTCCAGGTAAACACCTGCCTGAACATAACGGCGTTCGAACCATATTTATGAAAAAAAAAAAAAAAAAAAAAAAATGGAAGAAGCACGCAAAGGTTAAATTAGAGTAACTACCATACACATATATTACCGTTCGCGAACTAAAAACGTTAACAACCCTCTCCGGCGGCCTTTCCCTCCTTCCTCTGCGCGTTCCGAGATGCAAATCGAACCAACCGACTAACGCCTCGTCTGAGTTTGAAATAATACATAATGGAAGTTGCGAAGCGAGCAAGAGGACAGGCGGTAAGATCCGAGATGTTCGAGGCGAC
The DNA here is from genome assembly GCF_021901495.1 of Neodiprion virginianus. NCBI lineage: Eukaryota > Metazoa > Arthropoda > Insecta > Hymenoptera > Diprionidae > Neodiprion > Neodiprion virginianus. The sequence continues at coordinate 2,824,988 of NC_060877.1, read as the reverse complement.
TCGCCAGCTCGGCGGCGCCGTGACGAGCATCCAACGCAATTCTTTTTTCTCGAACTCTCGTTCCACGTCCACCACGCTATCGGGTCTAAAACCCGGAGGCAGTCCGTCCTTTTCGTAATCGTAAATACATACCGAGGCATGCACCTCGCGTTCCCACACACACACACGCACGCGCCATGCACGCCACGTGGCAGTGTGGTGAGACCCTTTTCTAACTTATCGTCACGGGGTCGTTATGCCGCCTGTTCGCAACTCGGTGCAAAACGACGCGTCTTACAGCTGCAGAGTTCATAGCACCTCTGGATATTTCCAGCATGCACGGTATACGGCCTTCGTGGAAGGCGTGAAAGAGCTACGCGCGCGAGCATATCGGGTTTATGGAAATCGCAAGGCAGACCGAAGTTTGCCACGATTCGCGATCTTCCGTGCACCGGAGAACCCCCTGTTAAATTCGCTTCCCGGAACATCACGGCTTACAGAAAACCTGCACACTGACCCGACGGTTCAAGGATTGGATCAATGACGATGGAGCGAAAGGATCGGGAACTTTCGTCCATATCTCGGCTACTCTGCGGCTGCATCGGGATAATGACGTCCGAGATTTTCTTATCGAGGTCAAAGGTATTCCCGGGGAGCAAACAGCTCGTTGCCGAGGTTGTTGTTCGACCGTCTTGCGTCCAGGACGCGGGCCGGAAGGAAGAAGCTGACCGGTGGTTGTTGGTCGTTCTTCCTCGGGCGGCGACGGAAGAGGAAGAGGTTTGTTTTCAACGGGTTAACGAGGGTTGGGGGGTGAAAATCGCCAAGGGCGAGGGTTCCTCCTGGCCGGAATGCCGGGAGCGCCGATATTGAATTCAACATGGCCGTTCGCCGCAGTCCTCGACGCCGCTCTCGGGTTCAAACGTGTGCGTGCGACGTAGTGGCGGGGGAATTTTCCCGAAGTTTCACCCCCGCAGCCGGCGTTCGCGAGGGGCGGCGGTCGTCGGGCAAAGTCTGAGGGAGGAGAGCCGCCGGATCCCGGAGCCACGGTTGCCAAGGCAACGGCATAGGGGCGACCATTTCATCCTGCTGACGGCAGAGGCGTCGGGGGTTGCGGGGGAGGTAGAACGTCTATGGCGGTAGCTGCACACCGGCCATAAATATATCTGAGGATATCAAGGTGCGCTGTGCCGGCTATCAAAAATAAATTCAACGAAATTAGCCTAATGCGAGATTTATTTAGATATCCGGATCCTGCGCCCTTCCCTTCACCCCGACTCCCATATCCTCGGATCACTCCCTTCCTCGAAGTTGACCCTGCTCCTTTTTCCCCGCGCTGTACACGTAACCCGCACACTTTCCTCCCGCTGCTACTGCAGGCCTGACTCGCCTTGCGGAAAATTCACGGAGGGGTTGGAGGAGCGACTTTACTTATGGCTTTACTTATATTATACACGGGGTTGGCAGGTTGCGAGGATTTCTCTACTCGTAGGTTACACGAGTACACCAATAACACTGGAATGAATGATTATTCGTCGGTTGGAGGAAGTACGTACGCGATATTCGCTGTTACGAACCATATTTGAAATGTGATCAAGAAGGGTGGGGGGGGGGGGGGGGGGGGGGGGAGGGAACGACGGGGTGAATTGTCTCGAAAGAAAATTGTATCAAATCATTTCCCCATTTCGGCTACAACTGCCTGATGCGCTTTTTCGTGTTATAGGTATAGCTGAGCCATCGGTTCAGCGTCGTTGTCGCGGTTATCGGATCTGATTTTCTTTAACCGAGCGTTATGAGCCGGGACACGTAAATCTTCCCTGGTAAACTTTCATGGTTTGATGAAGCTGAAGATACTGCTGAATTTAGTATGACTCAGGTATCTTTCGCGTCGATCTGACAGACAAGACAGAGTGAGGAAAAAAAAAAAAAAAAATGAAGAAACCAGCGAGAATAAAATTGAAAAAACTGCACAAGTATGCAACCATGCAACAATTTTTTCACACCTATCTTATCGATTCATGAGACGTGACTTTGAACACTCCGAATTGAATTTCCCTCTCAACAAGCTGTAGGCTCGTAAAATTTAATTTAACAAGCAATCAAAGAATAATGTTGCGTTTTCAAGACGGGTCGAGTTTTCAAAGCACAAAAAAAAATATAAAATTATTCTTCTTCGATTCGAAAGGACTGTAATTTTCCCGTTACTCAACTTCTGATAAATGCACGCGCACACGCGTATAATACGAAAAAGAAATCGACCTGTACCAAATAAAACGCCGAAACAACATTGAGTACGAGGAGAAAAAAAAAACGAAGTGAAATCTTGCGAGCAATAAAATCCGTTTGAGCGTTATTAGCAAGCCACTAATTCAGGCTCCCGATCGCGAATTTGTCTCGTACTGGATATAAACCGTGGTGGCGGTGGCAGGGGTGGGGGGATGGGGGGGGGAGGAGGTCCAAAAGACGCAATTGATCCCCCGTCGGCGGCAGGGGTGAAGGGGGGAGGGGGGAGGGGGGGCTAGGAGGGTTAATTCGCGCTGGAGACTATTTAGCATTTTGCCTCTGGAGATTTAAACTGGTTAAAGTTACGGTTGACAGCGGCTCGGAGGTGTCTGGAGCCGGAGTCGAGGTAAGGGATGAGAGGCGGCGGCGGACGGGGGAAGAGGCGGAGGTATGTAGCGGTGGAGTGGTGCGGCCTGCGCCTAATTGCAGCCATATATTAAGTTTAATATCTGCTTTCGGTTCTCGCGAGCTGCAGAAGCCGGGCTGCCGACGCTGCGAGGGGGTTGCGAGGTGGCTGCGGAGCCGCGGATATTGGGGAAGTTTGCTCGGCTGCGTGCCTCTCGCGCGGAACCCCCGTCGATATCCGACTCTCCACCCCCCACCCCCCCTTCCGTCCCCGCCCCCGCCCCCTCGGCGGAAGGCCCGAGCCAAGATATCTCGAACGGCAATAAATCGTCGCGCTACGGTTAACGTCAGAGTCAGCCCTCCTATCTCCCCGCTCTTCACTCTTCGCTCTTCGCTACTCGCTCTTCACTCTCTGCCGTCCACCCACCCACCCCAACCCCCCGATCGAACCCCTCCTATAGCCCGTGTACTCACGTTCGCAGACATAAAGGCACTCTCGATGCCGCATTGAAAACAGCTTTCCTTCGCTCATCCATCCCCCCGTTTTCGAGGAGCAGCAGCAACCGCCCAACCCTCCAGTTTCTTACACTCGATATCCATCCCGGCAATACTTGGACGCGGAAAATTCGGTCCCGAAACAACGCCGGGCGTCTTGTATACTCGCACCCTTGTTTTAAGGGGGTCGATGGTGGATTTCAGGATCTATTTTCCCGGCTAGTGCAGCATGGGTGAGGCTTCTGTACCAGGTACGTGGAATAGATTTGTCGCAAGGTTGGTTCAATTGGTCTAGAAAATTTGATCTGCGGTTTAACTGCGCACCTTCGTGTTATACCTGCGATAAAAATAACTACCGCCATCATCATTGGCGGTTATCGTTACGTTTTAAGATCACCTCAGCAACGCCGAGTTCCAACTTATTAACCTGAAACGAACGATAATTATCGCAGCATGCAAGTGTTGCTTCAGACGGCTTCGACAATTAGCGGATTGTCTTAGACGGGTATGAGTGTAATAAAGTTTTCAAATAAAACAGACCTTTCAGCGAGTCGCAATCGCAAGCCGCGTGCCAGTGAAACATTCTCTCAGCCATCGTGCAGCTGCATTTTTTCCCAACTCATTCTTATTCTTTCGGATACTTTCACGTTGCGCAAATATACTTCAGGATCGAAGTATCGCCCGAATACCCGGAATCGATATATGTAGCTGGTACCCAGATTCTCTCCGGCTCATCCCGCGATAAACTTCCATTCGTCGGGGGAATTCAGCGTCAAAAACGAGAAAGTCAATCGGTTCGGGGGCGAATCGTATTCTCTGAAAACCGCGGCTTGGCGTGGAATTGTAAGTGCCTATTTATCGGTTCGAGAAAAAGGGAAAGGAAAACAAAAAAGGAGAGGTAAAGGAAATATTCAGAATCTGAGGAGGACCCGACACCAACCAGTCTTCGAACGCTTATCCCCCGGCCGATAAATTTTTCCCGGCTTGAAAATGACGACGAACGACGTACGAAAGGATCATTCTCGTAAATCTTTACCGTCGATTAACCTTCCGGACCACCGTCACTCGGCGGAATTCTATCACGGAGAAGTATAACTTTAAGAATACGACACAAAAACAATACGGTCAGGTTAACGAGCGCTCAAACCCGTCGGGCTGATCGTAATTGACGTTTACAGAAATAGTGCTGAAATTTTAGAGCTCGATTTTTTTTTTTATCTTCAAGAAATGGACAAAACTTTTCGTACTTCTGAATCGCGAAGAAAAGTTTGGATGTATCTTGATAGCGTGCCATGTATAGTACCAAGGAAATATAATCGTCGAAGTAGTATTTTCACAGGGTAAAAAGGCAAAGAAAGACCGTATCCTCCTAGAGAAGAAGTATGCAAGGTAGTAAAAATGTTCCGACGTTGTGTGGAAAATGGTACAAGAGCAAAGCCATGGTTCATTGGTTGGCGGAATCCGATGGGACCGCAGAAACGATTAGCCTCGGCTCCCGCGTTGCGGCGAACCATTGCCTTCTTACTCCGCGTTCGCCTTGTCGGCGAAGTCTCGAGACCGTCTGAGTTTTTCACTCGCGTGGGATTTCACGCTCCGGCAGCGAGTCCGCGGGGCTAAATTAAGCCGTTACACGATATTTATACCTATAGATGTTAATGCGGCAGGCGAGGAGAAGGAGGAGCTCGGAAAGGGGGAGAAAAAGGCATATTTTGAAATAAGCTGCAATTTGTTTAAATTGCGAACGCGGCGGCTCTCGCCAAATGGGGGAGAAGAATAACGGGAAATATGGGAACGAGGAAATGGAAGCCGCGGAAAAGTCTTGTATACCGATTTTACACCGATGTGCAGAAGAAGTTATCGGCTCTACCGACGAAGCCTCGGCTCAGCCGCGAAGATCCCGGGTGGTTGTGGTGGTGGGCGAACGGGCGAATGTTGAGTTTCACCTCAGGTAAAGCGATTACCACCGAGGTCTCCTTCACGGTTCAACGACGAATGAACTTGTCAACGACCTTTCGTCCCCGCGTTCCGATTACACGTGAAAATCATCCATTCCTCCCACTCGTCTCCCACCCTCAATTAGCACAGACACACATTGCCCGTACCGCCAAGCTTCGAGTCATTTTCCCACGCGTGAAGACCGATTCTTTGCCGCTGAGACCAGAGCCATCGTCATCGTCATCCCCCGAAGTGCGTTGTCTCCGCAGTTCCAAGCCGACGAAATAGCCTGACAAATTTATTTACGTACTCCTTCGGCAGGTTCGTTGCTCGCTTAAATCCTGATCAACGAATCGAACCAGCAAACAGATCGATCAATCGAATGACTGGCTGCGCGGGCTCGACCACCAATAACGCCAATTTCCATTCGATTCGTTCTCACACGTTGGGTAAGTCTCAGGATTTACGGTCCTCGAACGGTGAGAATGATACGATGAATTTGACAGTGATCGATGGCTAGACGCAGACGCCCGGTACCGTATTGTTGGATCAGACTTTGTGTCAAGACTTTCCTCGTAGCTTCCAATTCTCGATTTCGATGTTCTTAGGACTCGGAGTAACGACTGTATGTATTTGATTGCGGTTTCAACACTCGAGCTGCGCACGGTAATTGCCAACCATGCGCCTGCACTCTCAACGGTTAATAGTAACGTGTCATGAATGCTGATATACTACCGAAGTGTCACTTTTAAACATCACCATTGGCTCCTACACGGCCGGCTCTACCACACGCCACGTGTGCCCGACGCTATTATCGTAACGTAACAACAACCAGCGGCACCGGTTTACCATAAACGTTTCGGGAGCAGCGGTTGCACGGTCTGTAAACCAAAGTCGATTCACGAATCTCTTCTCCTATCCTACTGCACAAAATTCCAACCCTTCTGTCCCTTTTCTCGTTGCCGTAACCATTGGCGAGGGTTACATACAGAAAAATGGGATTTAAATCGAGGGTAAAGAACTCCGCTCATCGCAAATGGCAGATTCACTCCGTTGGTGAGAACCACGGTAAGGTGAAGCAGGCTTAGCCGGGTTCTGCGAGGATCTAGACTCCGGGAGAAAAGCATTGGTCCAATGGTGAGAGCTGAGCGGGTGAGAGACGGCGAAGAGAATCCGAGCGTCCATCACGCCTGGCAATAGACTTAAATCCTGATTGGTTGGACAGCTCATTCCATCCCGGCTCCGTGGATGTGCAGTGGTGTGTGTACACCGGGCAATAAAGGATTCCGACAAGGATGGATGGCCGAGGGGAGGGAAACAGCAAGAGGGCTTCCATTGTTCCCAGCGGTATCCAACGCCATCCAGAGCTGTCCGTAAGGGTGCGTCCTATTATCGGGCGTGTATCGCCCCCACACGAACACGTCGAGAAATATAATAGTGGCGATGCAGGGACGAACCGAACCCCATATGCACGGATGCGGCGCCGTCGGATCGTAGCTTGGATTCTCTTTACGGTGAATCGCCTAATCGCACATTCCTACACGCCGAGTCGATGCGGTAATTTCTTTTTTTCTTTCCGCCTCTTTTTCTTCTCCATATTTTATCTTATCTCGTCGTCCTTCTCCCTCCTCACCACCTTGGCGATCATTTTACGGCAGTCGAAGGGTATTTCGCTCAAGGATATGGAAATTTCGGTGGCGCTTACCTCGATCAGTCCGATTTATTCGCCAATTTATCGAAACCTTATCGCGACTGCGATTTTGCAGCCCGTTAATTGGCTCGTTTAATCCATTGTAGTGTACAATATGCACGGTGCACGTAATATACTATACTTCAATACGTCTTGGAATGTTTTTTATCTTTTCTTTTTTTGTTCTGTACAGTAAATTGTTGCGATAAGGCAAGAGAGGGCGGGGAGAAAGAGAAGCAGGGACCACCGCACCAGCCTATTGATACAGTCTGGACTTGAATGAATGAATGACTTCTTTGTTCTCCGCTCATGGACCTGTTCATGTTAAACCACGCACACGTCATTGCTGCTCAATGAGATTGTGTGAACGTGAGATGAACGAGAGGACGACGTACACGCATCACGAACGGTTGGATCTGAGCTCTGGAAATAAGCAACGAGGACGGTACTGGCAGAGAAGAAAAAAAGAAATTACTCTCTCCGTCTATGTATATGTAAACCGAGCGAAAATAAAACACTGAATTCAAGTTACGTGCCTACTAAAAATACAATTTCAATTCCCAAAGTGGCTACAAGGAAGGTTTCCGACCTCTCAAAGCTGCGATCCATCCCCGAAATTTTTTCCATTCGAATGCACGACTTTCTCGATACTTAGAAAGAGTACCTTGCGGCGATCTTGGGTCAGATTTAGTTCAAGATTTAGAATCCAAAAAAATTTATCAATAATTTTTCACCTTTCGATATAACCTAATTAAATGTCTTATTGCAAAATTCGACGCCTTATAGATTCGTTTCGATTTTTAAAGGTTGAAAGTTACAACTCGCAAGCAAACGGTATTAAGAACATTTTACTCCGTTCGCAGATTATTATTCAAAAAATAATCCAACTAAATCCGAGCGGAGAACTTCCCTCCTGAGTTTACAAATTGCTATTTTACGACAGGGATAGATCCCCGCTAACAACCCCCTACTTGAATGCATTGGTTGGAAAGTCGTCGAGGGCAGGCGTGACTTTGAAAACACAAGAGCCAACCCGACTGCGCGTTACAGGCTGCAGCAGTTTCGAAACTAAATGTAATCTCGCATGTATACGAGAGTAGAAGGGAGTCACCGGTGGCGGCGGTGACTCGCCTTGGGATTAGATTTTAATTTCAAAATAAATGATGACATATTGAAACGAAGCCGAGGCTCCCTCGCGGGGGGTAGTTTCGCGCACCCTACAGGCTCACCTACACGTCCGTGCGCGGGTGAACGTGTAACACGCAAAAATGTATGGGTACGCATCGGCAAAGAACAGCGGCGGTATTCCACCCCCTCCCCCGACCCCCTTCCTCGCCGTCTGTCTGTCTACCCCTGCAGGAGCAGAGAACAGCACCTTCTAATTACAGCCCAGCGCAACGTTTTCCTACCAGTTCCCCCATATTGCCGTCACCCCCAGCCGTCGTTGGGTACAAATGCCACCGTGCTGTTTTACGTAATGAAACAACAACAACAACAACAATAACAACAGCAACAACGGTATGAACGAAAAGAAGAAAAAAAAAAAAAAACTTACCAAGTAAATATGTCAAATACGAAGAAAATGTTGTACAGAGGGTATAATTATACCTCTGATACGTGCTCGCTGGGTCCTCCTTGCGTTTGATGCACTTGCAGCAACACCGACTGTAATTTACGTCTTTCGACCGCACTCGATATACGTGAGGTACCATTGGTAGAAGGAGCTGGGTATGGTTGTTCAATTTTGAAAGGAACTCGACTCCGGAGTATACTTCCACCGTTTACGACCCCCTTAATTAGCCAGCCGTTGTGCACCCGGTTCGTCTATTCTAAACTCATCAGGCTGTGTCTGCGGGAGGTTTCGTTGTAGCTTTGAATGGAAGAAGAGAATAACAGAGATGCGGATCGAGATGATAAAAAGCGAGACAAAATTATTCGTTGCCAAATTTTCAACCAAGTTATAAGGTATTCAGCTGAACAAAGAATCGAAAAGAATGCAATCCGAGCGTGTAAATTTGTGCGTGGTTAAAAAGAAAAGAAGAATAAGAAGAACTGGAAACGAGACGAGGTAAAATGATGAGAAGGATATAAATTCGTTTCTCAAAATCCCGCGACGGGTCTTGGAATAAAAATAATACGCACGTATAAATTGTCTTAACGCGGTTGAACCGCAGCGTCCAACCTTGGCCGAACGTCTACATTCTACCAAAGATACGCGAACACGAGACAAAATGGATCGCGAGGAACAAGTTGGCGTCCCTTTATGGAGGATCCCGCTGTTTTTTTAGACAAATCAAAAACCGCGACCCGAAAAATACCTCGACGAGTCCGGGCCTCGTCCTCGATCCTCGGAGCTCCTCCTCCATCTTCCCGTTTGGCCCCATATATTTCCCAGCAGGTCGTAATATCGCAGCCTACGTTCAATCTACCGGCGAGCTCGTACCTAGGCGCGTACCCCCGCAGGTATTCCCCGTCCATACGCCCCGGGAAAAGAATTTCGTCGAAGAACGGTCATACATTTTTTCTATTTTCCTTATCCCTCCCCACCCTCTTGACGCTATTGAAAGAAACGCGGAGGGCGCGCGGTGAGAAACGCCTGCATCACCCCGACGTAACGTTTAATCAGGCCACGTTGCGGCTTTACGATATTGGTCGTCTCCGCACGCACCTAAACCGCCCCCGCCACCCACCCAGCTTCCTGGTTTTCCGCTCGGGCTAAACCCTCCACCCCCTCGGCGGCCGCCTCCTGCCGCAGACCTGGAAGTCGAGGTGCTGGATTGCTAACTGTGTTTGCCCGCCCGACTGCGGAGGGTCGTTGGTGGGTACCTACCAGGGGTTCGCCCGAGGAGTACATATTGGCCGAGCTATTACTGCCCCATCAAAATGTCGCCACCGCTTGTAAATCCGGGCGCAGTCGGGAGAGCCACGCATATGCCGAAGAACTGGACAAATTTTACCGATGCCATCTCGGTTACGCATTTTTCACAAAATCGGAAAACAGCTAATCAACGAGAAACACAACAGATGTACGAATTTCAAATTCAATATCATTGATTGACTTTAGACTTGAATTGCAAACAACGAATGGGAACTTTGCTCGCGCTTTTGTACTCTCAACAAAGCATTTATTTTCAGGTAAAAAAAAAGTTACCCTATTGTGCGGAAACGACGCCTGGAACATGGTCGGAGAATTTCAGATTCCAAAAAGCGTCGTAACACCCGACTGGCAAAGGGTATTCGGAGGCACGCGCTGTTTGGTTTGGGAGCGAGTATCGCGTACAGGCGCCACATTGAAACACGATCGCGTAACTATTAACATACACGCACGCGTTTGGTACACATGTTTTGCAAAGGAGAATACGTAGTTACGCATACCGGTAGGACTGTCGCTACTCGACTGTTGCAAAAAGGAAGCAGAACTTTGGTCTTTGTTCCTTTCGTGGGAAGGAAACGAATGTAACAACACTTCGTGCTTGGTGCCTATATAATGTGAGTTTGAAAAACATTACTGGCGCTAATTTTAACCGCAACGTTATACCGCCTCGAGCGCGCTAAAAGAGCACACCACGAAACAAAGTGGAGTAGGTACCTGTTCGATGAAGTATGTTGTACACAGTTTGTAATAGCAAAACAGCGTTCAAGTAGTAGAATTAATGTTCAGATACGGTTGTCACGAAATTCCCTCAAGGCACGTGTTTAATCGTGAACCCCGACGGCAAGAAAATCAAGCAATTTATTTACGTCCGAAACTACCTTGTAATCGATTAGATCGTCGTAATTAGACGACTAAGAGCTCCGGCCTACAAGTAAACGACACGTTTGGGAAATAACAAAACGCTGAGTAATTATCATTACACGGGTTAAGATTGGGGCTCGTCGTATAGCTGTTTGGTCGATAGCTAACCGCGATATGACATCGCTCAAATCTACGGCGGTACGAGAGCCTGCTTGCAGGTTATTATTATAATTTTTTCCATTCCTCAATTTTCTTTATTACTGGTATCATGATTTTCTCTCTCCCTCTCTTCCTCGGGGGTAAAGCGCGCTTGGAATTTGAATAACGCGATGCGGTATCGGTATATAATATATTTTGATCACGGCTCGATAGCGAGGAGCAGTTTTATGGACCTCTTTGCGTCGTTCGAGGAAGAAGTGGAAGTAAGTAGGTGAAATTCTTACCCCGTTATCCCGGAAGAAACGCGTGGATATAATCCTAACCTCATCGAGGAATCGTACCGTATTTATTAATGAAAACGTGCAGGAAGGGGGCGGGGGTTGGGGTGGGACGGGATGAACGAGGAGGACCGAGGATCGACCCAGAAGAGCGTCGTAATCGTATACATACCACGAGCTGGCCAAACTGTACTTTGTCAGGGGGGGGGTTGGTGGAGGGGCAAACATATAATAAAAGCAGTATAAGATAGAGGAGGAGGAGAAGGAGGAGGAGGTGGTGCTGGCGGCCGAGGAAAGGGAGAACGGCGAACGGCGAAGAGAAGAAAGGGGAAGGAGAGACGTATAAAGGGGTGGCAGCGGGAAGAAACTCCCGCAGGAGTCCACCGGCCGCGTGTCTCGACCCACCCCTGTTCGCGGACAAAGAGATTCCCCGCCGCGCCCCGCGACTCGTTCCTCGGCGCATGCGCCGAACTAGTTCGAGCTCGTAACGATTCGACTCCCGTTTGAACCCCGCAGCCTCAAGCCCACCCCATCCTCATCCTCATCCTCAACCCCATCCCCATCTCCATCCCCATCGCACCCGCGGCGTTTCGGGATTCACGAACGTCCGTATTCACATACCCACGTACTTACATCCTCCACGTTATACGTAGGTATGTGTTCCTACTTCGTGTTATACGTATCATGTATACTTGTGTATGAACACGAATACACGGTCATGTGTGTTCCGGCTTGCACACAAGGGTGACATGGGTCAGGTGCAGAAGCGCATTGCGCCCCGAACAAGCTCTCTTGCAGGCTGCCTAGGGAGAAAAGCTGGGAATTGAGACTTTACTTTTTATCGGGGGATAAGGTCGTGATAACCTTTGTGAATAGAAGAAAACTGCGAGAGGACGAGAGAGAGAGAGAGAGAGAAAGCATCGTGGCGAAAAGTCGGCTTCGGTAGAACGTGCATATAGTCGTCCACCTGAATCCGCGGCCACTTTTACCAATCGAAAAAATCGTCCGCAAGATATCGCGACAAGGTTGGAGTAGCGCGATTTTGAGGTCGGAAAATGGTGCCATCGCATTAAATTTTTCCCTTGAAAAGACTTTCGGAGATGGTATAAAAAGGTAAGTACGGAAGCTGGGCGATAGCCGGCTCCGGAATGCTGCCACGCGGCATTGTTACAAGGAGTGGTATTTTCTTTCGTCGACGACGGAGGGTGAGGGTGAGGGTGAGTCGAAGTCGAGATAAGGTCGGAAGAATGAAGGTGTACGCTAATGCTTTCATTGCGGCCTTGGCAGGCTCGGGGTTTCCCTCATTAAACCTCGTGGCTCTTTGGGGAGACATCGAACTGGTTGGCAAACGTTAGCGCCGTTGTTTCAGCGGCACAAGTCTGCCGGAGCTGAACGGGGTAGCAAAAACCACCACCACCACCACCAACCGGCATCGCCACCATCAGTGGCCGGTGGTTCGGTAACGGGTTTGGGCAGAGAACGTCGCTGCGTACCAGCGTACCAGCGTGTAGGAAGCGCCCTCGGCTCAGCCGTCGCAGCCTTCACCCCCTTCTGCCACCCACGCAACCCATTTCGTATTGGCTATCTCGCGCCCGTAGATTACACCGAGACCCCTGGGATGCCGGATGGGGGTATCCCGAGGCCTCGAGGTGAGGGGCGGGAGGCGGAGGCTCCATTCACCCCGTCAGCCCCTGATGCCACTCTATATAGCTAAAGGTCTATATCGCGCGCCGTCAAGCTCGCCGGAATTGCTCGTCGCCGTGTTATGCAAACGGCCGCATTTGTTACGATAGTGCTCGCCGGGGGGCTGTACTACCCTGCCGTCCCGCTGCCTCCCTTCGCGGCCCGTTCCGAACCGGCTACGTCACGGTCCAAGAGTCGTTGGTGGCTACCGCGTTTCCTGGACAAACGTACCTCCACGTACGGTATAACATTTGCCGATTGGCCGGCCTGCACCGAACTATTTTATATCGGTTATTCGTGTATTTGCGCGCCTTTGTTCGTCCATATCTTCGTTTTCGCTGCCGCGATACGTGTATACGTTACCAGCAGGAATTTGCCGGAAAAAACCGGAGGGAAGGAACAATTTGTTTTTTTTTTTTTTTCTTCCACTACCTTCAGATATCGAAAAAGTTTCTCGACCAACTTTGGTGCTAGGATAGCGATCGGCTGAGGTTTTGTTAATTGGGTTTTTTCCCTATACCCATTCTCGAAAGATGAGAAGGGAGCTTTATGGCGAAAGACTGAAATACAGAAACTAATTTATAACTTGACAAAGTAACAGCTAGTGGTGGTAGTGATAGGAGAAGAGAGAAGCGCGAAGAAGAAAATGAATAATTAAACAAAATCCGGTTAATTTTCACACGAAGATCCGTGGCAGAGACTTCTCATCGTCGATTAAACCCGCGGTTGAATTCCAGACGCGATCGTAGACGCATCAGCGACAACAGCAGCAGCAGCAGCGTCAAGGAACAGCTGATATTAATTTCAGAGGTCGTCAACATCCCGCGATAAGGTTCAAAACAAACTTTGTTTGAAATAGTTCGGCGAGATTAAAGCAATCTGGACAAGGTAGGAAGACGTGCGGAGGGGGTGAAATTTTGATGCCAGTCTCGTGTATGGTGGTCATGGTTTATTATCGCAGCGGTACGGCAAATCGGTTGCACGTCTTGAGTTACCGATGCACTCGCGTAACACTCTGGCGAAAAGTTTGCCGGTTATCAGTAACGAGATTCGAACGGGAGACGCAGGAAAAGGAACGAAAAAACGCTTGGCCGCCGAACCGCAACTTGTCCCCGCAGAGTCCGATTGTCTCGCTTGACGCGGAATTACACGTGTAACTTGGAGTAATTGTGGATGTATGTGGACACAGAGACCTGAGCCGGACATTAACGCCGCGTAACGAGGCTGAGTGTATTATATCTACACAAAACGTTTGAACGCGAAACGTGATGATATGTACATATACGTGCGTACATAATACATAACATTATATAAACGCTTGAACAAAATGAAAATGAAGAACGTGCACATAACTACGTGATAATTAGAGTAATTTACAATTAATTTGGGTAATTAAGAACAGCGATTGAGTCATAAACCGCAGGCGTTGTTGTTACGCTCGCTCGAAATCCCCAACGAATATAAACTAAAAGTTGATAGAACACACTTATGCATATGTGTATAAATGTTGGTACGCACATGCGTGCGAGCGGTATCGTATTTTTATCCGTATCGACACTAAATAAAGTTTTATTCTTTTCCGGGGGTTGGTACGTAAATAGTACCATGAGACTATATATCTGGAAGTGATATATACGTACGCAAAATACTTGCACACTGCGCTCACCGCATTTGTGTTTTATCACATCAGATAGCCGGCATTGTCAACCGCATATAACGGCCGATTACCTGTAGAATTGAAAATTTACGTAATAACCATCTGAATTCTAACTCCAATGTTTGTACGACTTTGACTTAACGGAGTCAGTGTATTTAAAAATTTAATATCTGCAGTTGTAGATCGTTCGAAACCTTTTGCCAAATTTTGCAAAACGTATTTGACGGATCGGATAGTGAGTTTAGGGCGTAAAATAAGCTCTGCGATACTGAAATGTTAATTTGGTAACATCCTGAAGGGTGCGGCAATAAATCGACGGTTAAAGAAGTAATTTTCTTATTTCCAGTAAGATTCTATTTCTGCGAGTGCGCATCCGTTTCACGAAGATCGCTAGTGGGTAGATAAATCATGGACATAAATATGAAATTAGCATAAAAGAAACGAAAAGAAGAATAAGAGGATAAAAATTGTTCCGACGTTGACACGACGCTTCCGATTCCTCCATTGCTGCTCTACGACGAATAAAAATAAATAAAAAGAAACAAATAAGAGAAAAACTGTTACCGAAACGCGATCGAAATAAGAACAAGAACTGCGTTTCCGTTGGAATATGTATTATCATACAATATAATGAAGTCGCGATACCGCGGAGAGGAAGGCAGAAAATTTATTTCTGGTTGAATCCTGCGTTTCCGATCATACATATGTATACATACCTATACACGGTACACGCCACGAAGTCTGCTACGGGGCCAGAAAAAAAAAAAGAAAAAGAAAACCACCGACGGTAGTACAAACAGATTTGAATTAATGCCGCGTAGGAAGAGCGTTGGATCTCGGAATAACGCGTAGCTGCTCGATTATTTACTCGAAGAAAGAATACCAAGGTAAAGAGAAAAAAAAAAAAAAGGAAAAACGAGAGACGGGGTAAAAAGGAAAAAGCTCTCGATCAAGGGCGCGCGGTCTCTAAAGATTTCCAATCCGCGCACGTACAGCAGCGGATCTTCCCACTAAGTCTCGAATCAGTATACGAGGTACTTTGTCACCGATCTCGATAGCCACACACGCTCTTTATAGGTACCCACGAATCATGTCAATACGTAGTCAATGTGGCTGTGCGTTTGCGAACGGTTAAAATAAGTCGTTCGATTAGCATAATTACACCGGCAATGTATACTCAAGTATTATCATGCATAGCTCAACATCGCTGAGGTTTTCTGCCCGGTGGCGGAATTCAGTTGCACGTCTGAATACCATCGGTTAAAATTGTTATTGAACAATCAAGTCCGGTAAATAAATGCCCATATACACAAGTTGCAATTTCTATTCCCGTTACCCCCGATGCCGAAGGTACGAGCACCGCGTATTATAACTACTGGTAATTCGATGCATGGCCTCTGAAGATGCCCGCTTTTCATCCTCCCGATGTAATTCCACCTGCACAGTTATGCACCTACACTGCTCGAACGAACTCAACTTGGTATACGAGCAGCGATGACTTGCCTCGTATGCCTTTTTTCCGTCGCGCATTATAGAGATAACGTTGACGGAATAATTGCGGTAAATTGGTACAGGATGATAATTACCCACTTCTGCAAAAGCATCCACAGTTGAGTGCCTTCCTATCTTCTACTTGTTCACCTCGGAATTAAGAGCGAATATTATTGCCATTATTATTATTATTATTATTATTTTTGTTGTTGTTGTTGCTGTTATTATTGTTACTAGCTGTATTTACAAGCATGGTCTTATATCCCCAGAATGCAAAGTGAGATGTCATGAGAAGAAAGAAGCTGCATTACAGATAAATGTCGCGGCGCATACATCGCGTGATTGGCAACTTATAGTTAATTGCATTGAAATTCGTCCAACTGTATTTTAATGCGAGACATAGAATGAACGTTGATTCTTAACCACGGATCGATTCCAGAGGTTACTTGGCTCCCGATGAAATTTGGCAAAACGGAGAGATCGAAGGAGTGAAGGAGAGACGAGCTGACGGGGGTGAAAGTTGGGTAACGGCGTGGAATTTGAAGGAAAACTAAATTCCGCGTTTTTACCATTTTACGAGGGAACTGCGTGCAACGCAAAACCGGGTCCCGGCTGACCAAGCCTTTACTTTCTCCGGGCGTTCGTTGCCCGGTCGGTGATTTACAGACTCACGAAGCGCGAAATTTTTTTTTTCTTTTTTTGTTTTCTTTTTTACACCTTTCGTTTCTTCGTTCATTTTCCTTCTCTCTTCCCCCTTCTTCCCCACCCATCGTCGTGGATCAGGTAAACTTTATTGAAGGTGGAGGAGAAGGGAAAGGGAAGGTACTCGTAGCGTCCAACAAGCATTAACAAAGGGTGCGGAGAAAGTTACGAGTCAAGGGTAAAAAAGGGAAAACGAGAGAGAGAGAGAGAGACAGAGGTGGAGAGAAAAAAAAATAACACCGAGTGAACTAGAGAAGAATAAAAAAAGGAAAATAGCAGAGAAAAATTCACGACCGAAAGGGGAACCTGAAACGAGCCCCGGGGAAAGCGGACACGGACGGATGAACGGAGCGGGTTGTAAATGCCACGTAAGCTTTCTAATGTCACCGTCTCATCGTAGACTAAGGCAAAACTGCAAAACAGCTACGTTTGGCCAACTCTATACTCGTCCCCTTTATTTTCTTCACGTTGCGTAGCTATTCACCTCGGAATTCCAGACTGGCCGCCCCCGAAAAGAAAAGGGCGTATTTTTTTTTTTTTTTCTGAAGAGATGTTTCATTCTATATTCTTTTTCTAGACGTCTGGTGCGAGAAGTTTTCATGTCGGCGATGGTAATTAGAAAGCTGCGCACACTTCGAAATGGGCAATTTTTTTCAAGACTCCGGGAGACATCGAGGGAGTTTCTTTCCCCTCGATACTGTTGTTTCATTACGGCACTTTACCGGTGTTATATAAGAGTGTACAATTATCCTTCAAAAGACACGAGCACTTACGCCTGATTACTATTTAACAAAAATTATACGAATTAAAAAAAAAAGTTGTCAATCTTATTCACTCGCCAATTTGCATAACTGCATGGATTCTTGTCTCCCGTTAACCACCGTTTTGAATATATATATATATATAGTTTTAAGCAGTAAAATCTTTCACAAATGATTATAGATATAGAATATCGAAAATATGCTGCTACCTCTGAAGTTATTGGGAGGAAGAGAGAGAGAGAGAAAAAAAAACGAAAGTAAATAAATATATAAATAAAAATTATTAAGTGAATATAAAACCGGTGAAGTACTGTAATAAAAATGTTTTACCGCGACAAATTTGCTCGAGACGGGTAGAGTTATTTACAAGTTGTATACACGCCGTTAAAATCGCGGCTGCGGTTTCGTCCCGGGTACATACGTAATACTTACATATACCTGCTGCATGTGATAACTAAATACAGGGAATCGCATCGAAAGGAAAATCGAGTCAGACGGTAAGGTAAGGGTTGAGAAGGTTCCTTACAGACTTGGCACGCGACCATGTGCAGTATGGGGTGGTGCGCACGCATCGCCGTGACCATAAAATAAACGTTTGGGGTAGCGTCGGCGGCGGCGGCGGCGGCGGCGGCGGCCCTGACGGCACATAAACACTTATATAACGGCAATTAAACTGCTTTTAAGACCCATAAAACTGCAGTTTCAATAATCTCTGTGACAACACGATCCTGACCTGCCCGTAGTCAGCCTTCCGCTTCTTCTTCTTCTTCTTCTTCTTATTCCTCCTCCTCCTCTTCTTTCAAGTTCCCACGCGACCACCACAGCCGCCGCAGAGACCTGCACGAGATAGTCCTCCTGGTCTACGTCAGACGTCAGCTACACGCCTTCGTCTACAAGTCGTAGACACCGCAACGTACGGACCGTCAAAAACCCAAACAGACTCGATCTTGGGTTACGTGATATAACTTTACGCCTCTCTCGGAACAGATATACGCACCCCTACACCACCCCAGACTTTGCCTTGTGCCTTATTCCACGGATCTTGTCGTTGCCATACGCGAAGCTGAGATCGTCAAAACGTGAAACGTCACACCGACGCAGTACCGTGCAGTCGTTGACACGATAAAAGTGTAATTGAACTCGAGGCGATGATTCACTCTTTTCGTTGATGAAAATCTTGATGTAACCGTAAGTTGAAAGCACCAGAAATTTTCACGGCTGAGTTGGGGTGGGTTAGGCTAAGCTGACGACACATTGAGTCGAGTGTTTGAAACATTACAGAGTGCTGATTTCTCACCCAAAAGATCGACGTTGAACAGAAAAAAGCAGCTGGATGGTATACCAGATGCGGGAGTCTTTAACCTCGGGTTACAAACAAACCCGTAACTTGGGTAATTTTTCTATCGAAAAACTTTCATGTCATAACGAAATGAAGAAACTGATTTAATAATTGTTACCGCGTTCGAATCGCTCGAGTTGTTCTTCACGCGAATCGAACACCGTAAGCATGAAATTACAGCAAAAGTGTTCGGAACCGAGGCAAAAGCGAAAAAAAAAATTAGATACAGGATCAACCCTACGTGCAATGAGTATCTTCGAAGAACCGATTTGTACGCGTTTGCACGTACCAAAACGATGGTTCTGGTTATAGAGAGTGGCTGGTGTGTGTAGGTCGGAAATCGCGGGTGTAACGAACGCACAGACACAGTCTTGATATCACCTAAATATCGTCCATACGCCTGCCTTCGAAAAGTGTTGGTATGGAAGTTCGATTCGTTCCCGCAGGTTTTCCTCTCTTTTCGTTAGTTCACTCGGGGTGGAATTGAAGGGGTGAGGGGTTGTCATG
This sequence comes from Neodiprion virginianus, assembly GCF_021901495.1. Taxonomy (NCBI): domain Eukaryota; kingdom Metazoa; phylum Arthropoda; class Insecta; order Hymenoptera; family Diprionidae; genus Neodiprion; species Neodiprion virginianus. The sequence goes on along the minus strand of NC_060877.1, from coordinate 2,805,951 downwards.
GGCGGAGGACGCGGGGGGCCGAAAGGACGGGGGGCTGATCCTGATCCCCAGGCGAGTTGGGATAATACCTACAGACTCTGCACGATGCGGCGGCCATCATCGAATGCTAATGAGGGGTGGGTTCGTTCGAACTGGTGTGTTCCGTCCGTGCACCAGCGGGACCAAGAGCAGCAGCAACGGCAGCGGCAGCGGCAGCGACAGCAGCAGCGGCACCGCCGGATCGGACTGATTATAAATTATGCATTATCTCGGGTTCCAGCATCCCGCCGGCCCCCAGCCGCCCCCCGCCACGATCCAGGGCCGAAAACGTGGAATGCTCTCTCCCATACATGGGATAGATTAAAACCGCATCCACCGCACGCTCTGCACCCACACTGTCACCGAATCAGCGGCACACACATTGCGAAAATTAAACTCCGCATATTATACACTTCAAGCCACCCTTTCTCAGCCTCACTGCTGCATCTGCTGTCACGGTATGGTAACTGGGAATCATTTCACCCCCATTTGCCCTGCACTCTTGTAGAAAAATTTCATATACGAGTCGATCGTGACAAAGATAGATTGCTGAGAAAGTTTTCATCATTTTTAATGCTTACAATGACTTGTATTCAAAATAAGAGAATCAAACCCCGCGCCATTGGAAGAGGAATTACAATTCTAGTTATATTTTCCGTAAAGATAGAAGTTATTCAACTTTCTAGACGTCGTGTAAGTCACTGCAGGGATAAGTGCGAGTATGAAGGGCGAGGAATATAATCGGCCCCTATCTTGTTACGAATGCGTTTCATCCGATTTATGATTCCGAGGAGTTAAGAGTTCGACTCTTTCTTCCATTTGCTGCGTGTGTAGACGGTTCGGAGGAGGATGATCGAGTTTTTACGGAGGGAAGGGGACGCCCACGAAGTCGTGAAAGAGAATGCGATACGGAAAACGGGAGAAAAATAGTGTGAGGAGAATTGAGACGGAGGAATAGGCGTGAAGAATGCGTCGATAGGCGAGAATAATTCAACGGCGTAACGTTAATTTTTATGAAAAGAATAAAAATATATCTCAGACGGATATACGTATCGGGAATATTAATTCTCAAAGTATAATTTATTATAGAGTAACGCGTCTTGCTTCGTTCTTGCTCGCTTCCAATGTGTTTTTTCAATACAGACTAAGAAGGATTAAGGCGTGACAAACGAGGCGCCGCAATCTCTTCACGTCGATTTATCGAGGGATTGATTGGGTTCGACTATGAGAGTAAAAAAAGGAGCGGGCATTCTTCCAAGTGGAATCAAAAAATATACGACTTTAATATTCAGCTTTCGACTCTTGCGTGGCAATAGACGGTACACATCGTTCGGATTCTATAGAAAGAAGTCTGATTAGTGAACTCGAGAACATTGGGCAGTACGTATGCAAATTAAGCACATTCCGCAAATACCTAAATATACCGAAATGCTCGCGCCGAATTAAAGTGCCCCGGCAAATGGATTCTCTCTAGGTTCGTTCGTTTAATGCAAAAACCCTCCGATAGACCGAAGCGGCGAATAAAAATTTCAACGGCACTTCGTTCACCAACGCCTCGGTGTTCCTCTACCACACGGGCTCGTCAGAAAATCGTGCTTGTTTTCTCTTTTATCCAACGAATGAAATCAGACAAAGAATCCGTCCAAGTTTCCCATCGAACGAGGGCATTTTCCTTCCATAGCCCTTCCAGCTTAGCCAGAGAAGGGCTTGGACAGCGAAGTCAAAATTCAACCGTCCAAGTCAGACCTGCGATGACTTGGATGCAGGGGTTCAAGTTTTGAGTCAAGGTGTCATTTCCGGAAATTTCGCGGCTCGGGAGCTGGGCTCGTTTCACAGGGAACGTTCGTAACGGTAAACACATAAAGCCTGGGGCGGCGAGTGTAATGATTTTATGGGTTTATGGTGTCTCCGGCGCGCGCTGCTACCCTCCTCCCCGTATCAATTCGGCTCGTTTGCTCCTCACCGAATATCACCGCTGGCTTACTAAGTCATTCATAAACACGTCGTATAAACCGGGGATTTCGAGTATACCTTAATTGGACTTCGAGCCTTCAGCAGCCGGGTCTTTGGGTCGACTTCATCGTTCGCGTCTAACTTTTGCGGGGAAAAATTACCCACCCCGAGAAAATATTAGCCTCGTAAAAGTTTCAAGTTCATACTGAACGCTTACTTTGCATCTATCTAAAAATTTTTACGTGTATCTGTAATAATGTAAGATTATATTGAGGAAAAAAAATGTTCAACTATCGTTGTCAAATGGAGACAAAACTTTTACGGAATACAATGGACGATTTTAAGTCACGGGGTTAAAAATAATCGAGAACGAAACCAGGGAATAAAGGTCGTTGACTCTTACACAAAGTTTCGATCTTACTTCAAGGATGGATTAATACGGAATTTTTTTTTCTTAGTTACTTACTAACTCTATCTTCGATACGGAGATACAAGGTTGAGCGATTGGTACTTTTTACCGCTTTTCAACGAGGAAGGATAAAATAATTATACACAGAATCAGAAAAATATCTATCAAATGAAGAAAAAAAAAGATCCCAATACCGTTTCTCAATGAATAATAAAAGCTAAACGTTTTTCCTCCATGTATTCATCGCATGGTGCTCATATCTCAAGTACTAGTACTTCAGTCGAACCGGTTGGCTGAAGCTCAAGATACAAAGTTATCGGTAATCGTGTGCGTAATACGTCTTATCGCGCGGTAGTCTTTCGAAAGTTCATCGTCGCAACGGAGTGTCGATCGGTTAGTCAGTTTGAACGGCGTCACTGACGTCGTCGACGACGAAGAGTAACGCATGACCCTGTATGTGCATGCGTGGTAAGTAACTCCAGAGATTAATTGAAGCAAACGAAGAATGCGTTACGTGCGTGATCGGGCAATATGAATACATGCACAAGCGTTTACACATAGATTGTAATACGAATGTAAACAAACAATTAAAGATAACTGATAATGAGCAAAAATATATATTATATACACAAATTGTACACTGTGTATGTAATACATTTATAAATATGCGCGGGATACCATTTCCGACTGTACCTATAAGCGCTTTTTTTCCTCGTCTGAATGATCGTCGGAAAAAAGAAACCGCTTGTGTCATAATTCCTATTAAACCGCTGTTACACGTCCCATTATTTTATCGCTACGATGACAATTCCATTGGGACAGAAACGTTTACAATAATGGTATAACGCTACAGACGAGCAACACACATCTAGAGAGCTGTTTCGTGATAATTGACAAGACGATTTGATAAGTTTTGTGCCAGTTCTGGTGAAACGATTTTGATCGCTAAGAATTCTGTTACTTCGCGCGCACAAGAGAAATGTTCGTTGTAACGTGTGTATATACAAGTATATATGTATATATATATGTGTATAAATAAATGACTACATGTGCGTAAGAAAAAGACATTCGTTGGGAAGAGCGACTGGTCAAATCTCACGATGGCTGCAGTTTAGGTCTATAACTTTTATTGCTCATAAATAATTCAGTGCATGATTACGAAGCTTTGGATCACCGATAATTAGATTTTAATTGATAATTGGCTAATAAAGTGGCCATAATATAAAATTCACCGACTTGTAAATCAGCGCGGGTAAAGGTTATAATACCGGAAAATAAAGCTCTTCAATACATGTGTATGCAGGTGTAGTAAATTGCGTTCGTTGCGCAATGATTAGGTGGGCAAATATTTTAGAGAACCGATCACGAGACGACGACGACGATGATGATGATGATGATGATGACGACGATCGTAAAATTGGTTAATCCACACGAAAATAACGATCTGACCAATCCATTTCAGTATACTCGACTCACACATACAAATACACGCATCCTGTCGCAGCGTAGGTCATGAATAGTGGTAGTAGTAGTATTAGTAGTAATAATAATAGTAATAGTAATACGTAGCGGAAATTTTTATATGTACCTATATACTCACCACACACGACTCTGTCAAAGGGGCTCATCCAATCTGGAAAAAGAAAATGAAAAATTTTGATTACCAAAAGGGGTTTCACGGTGGTCAGTGCGAAGCCCGGGTATAATGGAGGCATTTAACACCGAGAACGCGCATGCTTTGCGCAAAGTTAACAACCGGAAACGCACGTTCTAGACAACGTTACGCCAACAAGATGCAATTAGAAATGGGAGGGTCGGACTCCTAATGAGATACGCAATGCTCGGTAGTACCTTGGTCCGGGGATTAAAGAGACCTTTGACGCGTGCAGGCGTCGCGACGGCCGTCGAACCGACGCCACGCCGCCTCGTACTTGCCGTCGCAACCGAATCCACGACCACGCACCGACATCCTTCGAGTTTTCCATGATTTACACAACTACGTTCGAGCGTTTCCACGATATCGATTTATGGAAAGCGTCATGTTCATCACCGTTAACAGGCATGCGCTGCAGATATAACGAACAATAAACACGTAGGACGTTCTCTTGGCTCTACGTTCACCAAACGTGATTAGGAACCGACTACGAAGGTATCACGGACGGACGACCACGTAAGAATTATGCAATGATTCTAAACCGCGGCACGTCGTTGAATTTACTTTCACAGTCCGTTCAGGCAGAGCTTGCAGCAGCTCGACGTTTGCCGACGGCAGTCGACTCGAGTTACCGAGCAACGAGCTTGTCGGATTGTCGGATGCTTGCGTTATCCGTTTTCCGTTTACGAAAACTCACGTCAATAAGACGACCGTCGAGGCTTCGGCAAATATTACGGGGTTCGATCAAAGGGTGACGATAACAAGACATCGGGGGGAGGTCGGACAAAAAAGGCATCATGCGTGGCCAGAGCGTTAAAATCCCGAAGATGTATTGACTCACCGGTAATGGACATCCATGGATATCGCGGAATGTCCGGTATGCCTGGCTGTCCGGTGGTGGGCTGCTGGCACGAGGCGAGAGGATCGACGACGGCGGAAGCCGCCGCGGCCTGGTGGTAGAACTGGGCCGCAGCCGCCATGGAAGCGGAGGCTGCGGAAACCGCGGACGATGCGGAGGCCGAGGATACCAGACTTCCGGGTGTCCCGCCGTTCTGGTGGTGGTGCCCGAGGGTGTAGTTGACCATGGGGTCGCCGGCCGACGGTGCGACGTTTCCGGCCAGGCTAGCCGTGTACCTGCACGACTTGTCGCCGGCCGTCGCCGCGTCTACGGCCGCAGCCGCGGCCAAGGCGGCGCTCGACGCCGCCGACGAGCCGAACCCTGGCACCATGGACGACGTGGCCCCAAAAGCGGCGGCCGCGACGGCCTGCTGCTGCTGATGGTGGTGGTGGGCAGCGGCCGCGCTGACGTAAGGATACATTGCGGAACTGCTTCGAGCCGCTGGCGATGTCGAGGCTGAACTCCCCGAGTGCTGAGGACTCGAGCCCGTCGGTGACGGTGAGTTGTGCTGTGCGTAGTTTACGGCCGCGGCCGCTGCGGCTGCCGCAGACAGACTCGATTCAAGGCTGGATGAAGCTGGGCTCGCTGTGCAGGCCTGGACCGACGCTGGGTTTGTCGAGCTGAACAATTGCTGATGGTGAAATTGCTGATGGTACTTGGGTAGCATACTATCGATTATGAATTTCGAACTCATCGCTGCTCAAGAGCGGACGTTCGAGTTCCTCAACACCCGCAGCACTGCACGTCTTCCCCGAGGTCGCACCGTCCTCTCTGCGGCCACATGTTAATCGGAACTCACTCAATCGTCATGAAATAATACTCACTCTTTCAATGATCACCAACGGAGATTCTTCGAGCCCCGGTGTCGTCCGCTCTTCACCGGCTCGCCCAAGAAACTCACCCCGATACTCGATCCGTCGTGGTGCAATTCGTGTAATTCAATCACTCGGACCATAAGCGATCTTTACCTTCACCCTCCATGCACTTTCTACAAACGCAACTTGTCACACCACGCACAACAACCAGATGAATTTCCGTCATTCGCGGATCCGCGGGATCTTCGAAGCCTCGACCAGCTCCGGCCGTTCTCGCAAGCTTCAGGCGCGAAACGTAGCATGCACGACGATCGAAACCGAATCCCGCGCGCACCTGCACACCCCTGTATCTCTCCCTCTCTCGCTCGCTCTCGTTTCCCTTCCCGTCTCTCTGTCGCGAGATCGGGAACAATCTCGTCGTGCGAACGCCTCGTATCGCGTTTGTGCGTTGATTACAGTTCGCCGGACGAGCCCAGCTGACCGCCGGTAGGTATTGTTGATCCGTGGCCGACGGGTAGCTGGCGGAGTACCGAGAGCACGAAAGGAGAGCGTGGCCTGTCAGATGGTGGAAGCAGTTTCTTGCGTTCTTCTCGGATAGTCGACGAATCCTTTATGGGCCATGCATGAAGGTACTATAGCCCCCTATCCCGAACCCGGCGTACTACGCCACGGCCAACTAAATGTAACCCCTTACAATAATGGCGCCGCTTGTCTCACGGTCCCCTCTCTCCGAACCCGGCACAGCTGGTAAACAGAGGTGGCCAATCAGCGGGCGTCCTTACCCAGCAGGGGCCAATGGAAGCCGAGCTAGGCGCGCCAAGATGAATGGGTCTCGGTCTCTCGCCTCGCTCCCTCTCGCTCCTTCGCCTTCCCACCCGCTCACTATCGCTCCGTTACTCTCGCTCTCTCTCTCTCCCTCTCTCTCTCCCTCTCTCTCTGCCTCCTTCCTTATCTACACACTCTGCCCTCTCCGTCGAAGCACCGCGGTGGTGTACGAGTCGTGGGACTCACACAGGCCTCGGTAGAGAGCTCACCGTCAGCTCGTCGTCGTGTTGCTCTCGGAGAGCGCGCGAACCGACAGGGTTGCAGTGCCACGCCGCCTGTCAGTCAAAGGCCTTCGGCGCGTATCCTCCGCCACGTTCTTTTTTGTTTTTGTTGTTTTGTTTTTTATTTTTTTTTTCTATTTGTTCTATTTTATTTATTTCTTTTCTCTATCTCGCTCCCTCTTCGTCGTCGAATCAAATTTTGCGCCACGTCGTTTTCCACCCTTCGGGAGATGATCAATCCGATCGCACGCTTCCGTCAAATCGAGACGGAACGATGCACCAAGGTAACCAAGACCAAAAATCACCGAGCCTCCAAATGCGATGCACCGGGGGACCGCGTTCGAACCGTCGCGCGGCACACTCGGCGACTATCGGAAACTTGCACTGACACCGAATCTCCTCGGCGTGCCCGAGCACCAGGGTAACGCTCGCAAGGGCAGCATGGTAGGGGCGCGAACGGGTCTCTCAACTTCACACACAGACGCAAGCCTCTCACGTAGCTCACCGACACTGGTGCGCCTAGAATCCAGTCGTAAACACGCCATCCTCTCTCTCTCTCTCTCCCTCTCTCTATCTTTATCTCTCTCTATCTCTCGCTCCGACTGATGCACCGCTGGACATGTGTGCACCATGCGCACACGCTCCCACGTGTTTAATACGCGTACGCACAAGAACGTCTATTTTTACACTCACAGCGTAGCGATTTCTGATTTTTCAGAGTCGTTATAAGATCACGACGACGGAATGATCTACGTCACGCCGGAGGCGTTATACCCACGCTGCATGCCGCGGTGTTGACGCGATCCGCAGGCTCCTCTTCCTCTATGTTTTGGTTACAGTAGGATTAGAATTAGCCCCGTACACGTTGTAGACAACTCCGGATTTAAGCCCTCGAGACATCGTTGGGGTAGGTTGCTTTTGAACGAGTACCTTACCATATATGTACGACGTGCACACCGTCTCGCAGTGATGCATGCAGGACGCACTCGGTATACAAATCACTTTATGGTGTACGGAATATATTCAGGCGAGAGGATAATGCACGTATTAAATTAAAATCTAACTACTCACCAACCGGGATCCGGAGGCTTATCGCACCTGAAACAGAGAAGATGCGTTAAGCTATGTGCCCCCTTTTAATTCTGTACATGCGTACGTGAAATTATCGCATTGCTAGTGTTTTTTATGTTTATAGTGTCAAATGAACGTGAATAGCTCTCTTCGCCGCAATAACAGGCCGCGTGACGACGGTGATGATGATGATGATGATGATGATTCTCGATTCGACACCCCATCCCCCCTTTGCACCCGCTAGGCACCTGTTTCGGGCGGAGAGATACACGAGCCGCAAAGGGCAGGCGTGGCACAGGTAGATATATATAGAGACCCTGAACGCAAGGCTGAAGGACTCTGTCGAGTAGAAAACGGGCTGAAGGGTACCACACAAGTCTAATCTATGGAGATGAATGTCGGACCCTGCCATATCCCACCCACTTGAAACCACCTGATCTTTTTGAGAGGCCGCCCGTTAGATGATATTCAATATGGCCTCGGATGGAGGAGAGAACGAAACGGTGGAATAGATGATGGTAGGAATAAAGAAGAGAAAGAAAGAAGAGAAAAAAAAAATGATTGAAAAAAATAACGAGAGAAACAGAAAGCGAGAGAATGGAGAAAAATGTCTGCAGCCCTTTGTCGAGTCCGCGCGAGTTAATCTTTCTCTTGGACAGGAGGTCTCTCTTTCTCTCTCTCCTTATTTCTCTCTTGGAAAGAGAGCAAGCGAGCGAGAGCGAGAGAGAGAGAGAGGCCCTATACAGCGGTAGGATGAAAAAAATTCAAATGATCTTTTTCTTCCTCTCCTTTTTATTTTACTTAAGATTTGTGACGAAGTAAATGGGACTCGATAAGAGTTAAGAGGGTCATTTTTCTCTTAAATATATGTATATCTACCTGTTATAACGCCTCTCCGGGTTATACATGGATTAACGAAGCTAGATGAGGATCCGTGATTTTGCGCTGGATTATGTATTACATGCATGTATATATATATATATACATACATATTTATATTCCTTTAATTTATCGTCGTTGAATGACATATGTAACTATACGCGCGGATAAAAGGGGACCGGGATTCTCCCAGACCCATAAATTTACCCACTGGCTCGAATACTGTATTCGTCTATGGTAGTTTTGATTTTTCAGCAATATACTGTGTGAACTCGTTGGTAGAGAAATTTTCACGCTAGTTGCGTCGAGCCTGAGTAACGAAACACGCGACGCGATTTAATTGCCCATTTTTGTACGACCAACCACGGTATTTATGTCTAAATTTACGAAACATTATTACTCGCTTCCTTTATTCATCCATATTTCTGCGCAATGGTTGTTAAAATGAACGAGCGTAAAATTACGGGGAATAAACAATCGGGTACAACATCGATCTCTCGGATAGGTTCGAAGTTTCATCAGCTCTGATGTAAACCTATTATATTGTTTTTATTTTCACTTATTTTTTCCTTTATCGTTCCAGCAACAACCGCTCTGTAATACAAGTTGCGACACTGTTAAAATACTCGCTGCTTACAAGCATCCGTTCGCATATCGAAAAACGATAAAGGTTACCTCATTTTATACACACACGCGACTGGAAAAGAAGACGGAAACCCGTTTTGAACATGAAATATTTATGTATTTAAGCAGTTACGCTTCGGTAATAAACTTGCCGCGATTTTTCGATGATGCATGGAAGCAGAGAATGTAGCGAGAGGAACCTACAAGCTGATAGTCGAACAAAAATTACGTATTACTAACGTTAATTCTCGCCTTAGCAATTCAAATTGAAAAATGCAAACGCACCAATCGACTAGTTTTTATATTTTACCGCATTCCATCATTCAGGATTTAACAGAGCTGTCGCTATTTCTCTCTGACATTTGACCTTCCAGCAATAAGACTTTGTAACATGATAATTCGTAGCCACGAATACGCAAAACCATATAAAATACATCTAATCGAAACGTGAACGGTCAATCTCTGAACCGAAATTCCAGCCAATTCCGTAACTTAAATCCAAGTGTGTTGAAACTGTGGTCAGACAGCGAGTGCAGTGTCCCTTGATTATACGTTGACAGATACCTACCGAAAGCCTCGAGATCGAATAAAACGTCTCGGAACTATTGCGACAGCGAATGGTCGACGCTTCGCGAAGAAGCCACCCATGTCGGCTGTCACCAGGAATCGCTAACCTACGTGACACGTCGCCTCAAACTGATCAATGAGCCATTCGTCGTCTCACCGCAAATTCTCGACACGTATTAAGCTACGGCTATACTTAGACCCGATGCTGGTGTGAAAATGAACTGATATTAGCATACGGATTCCGTACTGAACAGGTAGGCAGATACTAGCGCCTCGTAAGGCGATCGATAGGGTATTCGGTTTCAAATCTACGAATAAGAGAAATTGTTCAGACGTAGTTCTGGTCATTTCGATGAGTACGGTTTAGACCTGAGAATGGAAAAGTACCTGCCACAGCTGACAGCTTCACATTTTTTGATTTTTCACATCACATACAAATTTGAGAACATCGATACTAAGTATGAAAGAACTGGATTCCTGTTTACAAGCAGTCAACGGAGATGGTCGGTATATTGGTACGGTATTTATCTTAAAACGGTTTGTCATGAATACAGTGAAGAGAATACTGAGATGATGTGACTGATATTTCTATTCCACAACACGGATAGGTACGTACCTACTTGCGAGATAAGGAATCAAAGTTATCGTTAAAAAAAATTTTGAGTAACGACTCGCCGCGCGTTTCAAAAACTGTTGTCATTAATTCGTGAATGAAATTCAAGCACATACAAAGTATCCACCGGCTGTACATATCCATAAAAAGTAAGATTAAGCGTCGTAGAAGGTGTAAATTGTGACGGTGCGCGTTAACAAAGCGGACTGCGACTAGATACACGACGATAAGGACGATCTCGGACGTGTTCCATGTCCGAGGATTCCGATCCGAGGAAGGGCTGCCCAAAGTCTGTCTCTTTGTTCCATCTCCTTCTTTTCTCGGTCTTTCCTCCTCTTTCCACTTCGAACCGAAGGTGTACGCCGGTGAGACAGACACATGGAAGGAGACGCAAGCAAGGAGTGAAAGGAAATGGGCGGCGTCATTGTCAGCCCAGCCGATGGTGGTTAGAGATTCGAATCCGATCGTTGGACCATCGCCGAGAGAAGACGCCCCAGAGATCGTACGTGGCACCTAGCGCACCATCTACGGGGAGATAAAGCTAAACCTAAGAACCGTAAGGCAACCCTTGACGCCTTACGGCCCGGACTGAACCTTCCGACAGAACTGAGAGTGGAAAAGCTCGAACGAAAAAAACCCGTCAACGCCGCTGTTCTTGATAGTCTGCAATAAATGAATGATCGGAGCTGGGGTCACAGGTGCAAAAGGGTCGTTTTCTCGTTCGAGAGACGAAACCACGCTCGTTCCATTTTCAATTGAGATGATTTCCTCGGTAAACTGCACTTGTCAACTATGCATGTACACTGCTGGTATTTCAACGTCCCGCATTTCAGAAACCTACTATCGTTTTGAGCTGTAGCGAAGCTACGCCTCTGTACGTGCGTGTGAAATGATTTCAAATTCTTATCTATTTTTGCTCTCACGATTCATTCGAATAATATCGACACAAATATCGGTCTTGAACGTGATTTTCACCGCGGTAATACGGTATCTGCGCCATTAACAGTGTGTCAATCTCGCGATGAGCTAGAAAGATCATTTTTTTCAGCTAATCGGATTATTTCTACGTGCGATTCACCCACTTTCGTTGGACCGAAACGTTGTTTCAATCTATACCAATGTGGAAGTAATTTAGAACGATGACATATGAATTGATATCGTCGAAGGATTCACTGAACACTCGAGTCTATTCCTTTTGCTGTGGTCATTAAAAACTGGACACTTTATTTTCAAATTTTTCATGATCGTGAGGGGGCTACGATCGCTTTGGAAAAGGTAAAACAGAACCCCTCCCTTACCAACAGCCTTCGTGACGCTCAGACGAAACCTGGGCTTCGTGTACCTGAGGAGTTTTCCTAATTTTCTCAGCTAGTGGATGGATATCTTACCGACCGCGAAGCTGCTCGCAACTTGTGAAACGTGTCTGTACCTGGATCACAAAATGTATCAAAAATTCATACTCGACTGGCTTCATCCTTAGCCCCTAGAGATTTCTAGGCTGTCTGTGAAAAGTGTGACCATTGAATATTGCAAGAGAATTTCAACAAGCTGAAAAGTTAGTTTGCAAATTCATTTCATTAAAAGTGGCAGAGAATCTGTATAATTCAGTGGGACAACTTCGATATAAGATAATATCTTGAACAAATTTCAGTCGCAGCAAAGTAGCTGCGGAATGTTCAAACTTTCAATAAACGTACAAACTCTCGCGGGGCGATCGTAAAGCGGGGAAATTACCCTCGACATGTGCGACGGACCAGATAAATTACCCCTTCATCCATATCCGCGATGAAGATTACTTGAAACGTTTTCCATCAAACTGGCACATTCTGGGTCGGATCATCGGCTGCTCATTCCTCTCTACAAATTATCCTGAAGTACGACTGCGGCTATAGAGGCGATATTTTCAATTAACCGTCCAATCAAGATGACATTCAATAACATCAACTGTAATCAACAACTTAATGAAACTTGTCTGTAAAAATAATTTCATCCCTCCACAGGGACAGGCTCCTCCTCTTCCATAACTCAATAATGTCTCCGAAAATTATCCAGCCAACCGTATCACCGAAATCGAACGCCAGCTTCGAATTAAGGGGTTCACCGTAGACCGCAGTTTGCATTTCCCTTATTTGAGTTACTCTGCGTACTGAGATAGTTAAAAAAAAAAAAACTATTTCATGGGAGTTTCGTGAGGATGGAATGAGAATCGCAAGGTATCGGTGTGAGGGGCAAATCCAGCATGGCGGGGTGGTTCGTTGAAACGATTTTTCACCCCTTGCCAGTGAGTTGGAATTAAATCCGTATAGCTGATTAGTCGCGGGTCGTTAATTAACGATAGAAAAGAGAGCAGCACGCGGAATGAAAACGAAAATAAACGATAATGAAAACGGCCGCTTTGCAACGTTGGGTAAAAGCGATGCGGAATGGCAATAAAAATTGATTCCCTCGTCGACGGCTCGGGCAGAAACCAGTTGACATCACGCTCCCGGAGATGGCCTCTCGAGGACGCGGCGGTAGAAGGAGGGATGCGAAAAGCTGGGGTCGGTGTGTAGCAGTTCTCCCGATGTGGGCGATCCGTCGTCGGACGTCGACGTGGCACAGATAAGCTCTCATCTCTCGCGACGTGTCCCTCCGTCCTGCGTTTCCCTTCCGAAATTTCGTTTCCCTTTCGCGAATTCTCGCGTGCTGTTCGCTGTCCGTGACGAGCGATCTCTAAGCTCCGAATCCTTGACCCACGGTGTGCATCCCTCGCGTATGTGAAACGGAAGCGAAGGAGAAAGAAGAAGAGGAAGAGAAAGAGAAAGAGAAAGAGAAAGAGAGGAGAGGACCCGACTTCCCGGGAAAGAAGAGTTTTCAGGTACGTGTCGCACCCTAAAACCCCTCAAGTTCTCCCTGCGGACGATTCGAGGTGAACCCTTGTCGCCCTACGTCATCGACGACCAACCGGCGCCGCAGTCGCCAACGAAATGCGCAGGAACTAGCTTGCGGTATCGAGTAAGTCCCTGCATCACACTGACTTTTCAAAACTACGTCACTCTCTTCGCTAGAAAAAATAACAGAATCGTCAGCCTATTTTTACAATCAATGAAATCTTATTCACGTTCACCATAAAAATGTTTCGCAAGCCACGTAATCGCCTGTAAAATTGATATTTCGGTGTTATCGATTAGTACATTTTTTTTCTCATTTCATATATGTATATATATATATATACTTCAAGTTTCACTCAAAATTTTTTTTTATCAGATACGAACACTCGTGACAATTGCAACCAACCAATAATCACCCCGGAAGTTTAGCCGTTCTGAAGTGAAAATATTTTTCATTCTTCAAACATTATCTTAACAATAACTTCGAGATTCATACTGAATTATTATATTTATCTTTATCCTTTGAACTTTATACTTTCTACAGAAAAGCTTGACACAAAATTGTTAGAACGAGAATCATGAGTAGCACAAAATTATCCGTCCATAACTTGTACCGGTACCCCTAACAGGAATTTTATATCTACGGTATAGATCTGTGACTGGCAGAGCTGAATTCTACTACTTTTCACGTATTTCATGGTTTTATTGTTGTTGTTGTTATTATTATATATTTATTTTTTTAATCACAAGCGTGATACCGGCGTGCAACAGAAGCGCGTGTTACACGCCAGTGTTTGAACGCGCTCGTCTCCCTGCAGGTGAGAAAATTTTGACCGTAGGCGATGCGTGCGTAGAGAAACACGCTGTCGACGGGCACGTGACTGCACGATGTGTGACGTAAGCAAGCAACTGACAGTCCTGCGAACCACTTAACGACATCAGCTGAGCGGACTTGTGACTCAATGCGTTTTACTGCTACTTTACGACGCTTTACTGCGCCATCAAAACATAAAATACCGGCGGGAGCGCGCACGCGCTCTTCCTCTCCCGCTTCTCGCACCCTCGGTTCCTCCGTATCGCTCTCTCTCTCTCTCTCTCTCTCTCTCTCTCTCTCTCTCTCTCTCTCTCTTACTTCAACTTTCTTTCTTTCTTTCTTTCTTTCGGTATTTTTTGCCTCCTCGTTTTTCCGCTCTCCTTCCCTCTTTCGTCAATCGCCCCAAGAATCTGCTACGTGTCACTGTAAATGTTTTTGGAAAACCAGAAGTCGATGACAATATGGTGAACTGGTCAATTCCATTAGGCAGCATCCCGGCCGGGAGGAGCATCGAATAAAGCTTTTCAAGCGTCTCGCGTTCATTATTTTTATGGATTTTTTCCCCTTGACAGAAAAATGTAAAAGACCGAAATTGCTGAATAGAATTTCTATACAACCAGGAACAACGCATGATCGGACGATTTCCATGCTTTTCGAACACGTATGATTAAACTCGGATAAAATCAGGTACGAAAAGCTCGAGGAGAAAAGGACTGCTAGGAAATTCGGCGTGGCGTAAAAGGGGGTGGTTTTGTCGGGGGCGTGCTCGGGGGTGAAACCACCGAGGCAGAGGCAGAAGCATCGTGAGAAGGGAAGAGGAAAGGGGAATGAGGGAAGAGGGAAGAGGGAAGAGAGAGAGACGCGGCCAGGGGCGGGAAGCTGCGCTTTCCCGCGCGGAAATCAATAACCCCGTAGCCAGAAATGGTCCCTCGTTCGCCGCTACTTCCGAATATTCCGAACCAGTTTCTGAATTAAATAATTACGCCCAGCTCAGAAAGTAAATCTCACACCCCCTCACCCTGACCCTCACCTCCGATGGCCAGACCCTACTTTAATATTCCCGACTGTAGCTTCGCTTCCGACGGATCTCTCATAATTCAAACTACGACGTTCAGTATCCTCACTCTCAAACATTACGTACACGGCGGTGGCCGCAAGCTTCCATTACATGAACGAAAATCAAAAGCTGTTTAAGTTAACCACCCCTAAGTCTAAGTGATGCAATGTCGGGGTAATTATTAAATTTTATTAAATTAATTAAATTTAAGCACGATTGGTTTACGAACAAAGGAAGAAGAAAAAAAAAACTAATCAAAAACACGTGCCGGTAGTTTTGTATTAG
This sequence comes from Neodiprion virginianus, assembly GCF_021901495.1. Classification (NCBI taxonomy): domain Eukaryota; kingdom Metazoa; phylum Arthropoda; class Insecta; order Hymenoptera; family Diprionidae; genus Neodiprion; species Neodiprion virginianus. The sequence continues at coordinate 2,790,378 of NC_060877.1, read as the reverse complement.
CTGTAGCGGAGGGAGTCTAAATTTATTTCCTGGGTTTTTCAACTCGCTAAGGCTCGAGTGGTCGCGGTGAAATTAAGTTATTCGTCAAATGTATGGTCGGAGTTTACCAAGTTTTCAGACATTAACGGTAGGTGTAACTACGTAATCAGAGCTAGAATCGTCGCCGTGTAAATTACACGCACGATATCCCGACACGCAAAAGCTGGCAAACACACGGTGCTCCGTGTATAATTATATACCGGCTACACACGTAACTATATTGCGACCAAGTATAGATACCCGTTAATTAAGCTTGTCAAGTTAAGAGTTTGCTTACTGAGTTGATTCTTAAACGCTTTTATCCCAATTCCGAGGGAAAACAAAAAATTAAAAAAACCTTGAACTTCGAAGGTCAGTTTTCTTCATATCTTATTCGTTTTTTTTTTTTTTTTTTTTTTTTGCACCTCGGAAATTCCCCTTGGAAGCCTATTTTACCTGAGGTAAAAATTCGCTCCGCAGAGTCGATCGACCGGGGTAGAAATTTTTGGCTAGGGTGTACAGTGGCGTCATCCCTCTCGGGGTGGGCCAACAACTTCCGTTGCGCTGTCGGGCACGTCGCGATCACATCCCTGCAAGACCGACCGACCGACGAAGGAGAGAGTAAAGGTTTCAGACGATTGGCAAGACCCTCCCTTACCTCGCACCCCGTAGCGACGCAAGGAGGGTAGCAAACCCAGGGAGCATCGTCCGCAAATGCAATCAGTTCCCAAAACCGACACCAGGGTCGTACCCTAACGGGAATTTAAAAAACCGGTGGGTTCGAAACCGCGAACCACAACAAAATCCCGCATTTCGCAGGGTTCGTCCCTGCGTATCTTTCTCAAGCCAAAGAAAATCGAAATGCCGTATTTCCGGATCGAACAACGATCGTTTAATTCGGTATTAACGGAAGATGACTGTTTTCCGATTGTCGGATATTTCCGCCAAATTTGGAGCTTTCCTGATCCAATCTACGAATGATGAGGGTTCGATCGACGGGGGTTGGAACGCGTATTTCATCCCCGTCCATGACGTGGGTTAAAAAATGAAAGGGTTATCGAAGTTCGGAGGGTTCGAGACACTCGCTGACATCTCCCGTTGGGTGGCCGAAACGCGGAGTCGGACACCTCTGCTTAGTCAACAATACAGAGCGCGTGCGGTAGCCGCCGACACAATCATAAAACTGTAATTGCCTAATAAAAACGTTATGACCCATTATCACACGGACGAGCACTACACCGCCGGGCCGAGAGTCTGAGGTGATATTTTATATACGTTCTTACATCTCGACCCGACAACCGAGAGCCGCTCTGTATATTCAAATTATTTCAGACAACTGGGTAATGGGAAATGACACAAAAGTAGGGGGTCCCGTTAATTTCCGTCTTCTCTTCTATCTTTCATTTTCAAACGCAATCCGCGGACTAATTAACTGACGGACATTTTTGCAAGCTCAAACGTAGTAAATCCATTGCGCAAATATTTCTGCTTAATGTGTAGCGCAGAACAGCACGCGTTTTATCCTTATTTCTGAAATTTTCTCATTTCAGTTCACTGTACAAGAAGTCGAGTGATCGTCAGGAACTTCGAGCCGTCGGTCCGTTACTAAATATGCTCCGGTTGCGTGATGCTTTAGCAATACATATGTATGGTACTTAAATAAAGAAGATATACAACCACCAGTTTGTATTAGTCAGAGAAAGGTCGTAGACCTTTAATCTTCACTGAGTGCGTTTTAAATAACGTTTTGACCAACTTGTCGTTGGTGAGGAGTAACACAAGAAAAAAGAATAAATAAATAACAGATAAAGGATATCGTTCAAAAGTCGCTGAACGATAGCGAAGACTTTTATGGCTTGGCACTGCGATTGTTCTATGAACGACTACCAAGCGTCGGCTTCCTCTAGTTAAAATACTCTATCGGCGGACTTTGCGTGGTCTCATCGCGTGTACGTACAATATAAGTATACCGGAAAGAGTGCTAGAAAACAATTTAATCCCAAGGTTTGAGAAAACGTTCCTTCAGCTTGCGAACCTTCGACAGTGATTCGTTCTTCCGATGTCCCACAGTTTCGAAGACGAAGAACCGAACCCGCATTTTGTTTTACGTCGGAAATAATACTCGATCTCAAGGAAAGCCGAACGACTTTGGAAAATCAACCGATCTTGTTGCCCGCAGTGAGCGACCCGAGACGACGTGACGGGTGGACTGATTGGTATGTGTTTGCTGTTGTTTATCTCCAGCTGGGCTAGACTTCTTATCTTCGAAACGAGCTGTTAAAAGGTCGTAAAGTCAGGAGATTTTGGACGAGGTTGAAAAAAAAAAAAAAAACGACCGAAACAGGAACAAAGGGGCTTCCGAGATTTAATTCCCTACTGAAATTTATCACAGCATACATAAAATCGATACGGCTTACCCGTAATTAAGCGTCGTTTCTCGGAATAAAAGACTTGCACTAAATTTCGATATTCAAAATTTCACGATACCTACAATGTATCCATAACTCTGTATGAATGTACCGCAATCGCAAAGCTCTTGAATTTCTTTGTACAAATTACGTACCAGAGGTGACGAATCGTTCATCACGAGACTGTGACGAACAAATAACTGAACAAGAAGTGCCATTTATTATCCGCAACACTTCGACGAATTCAAAATCAGTTCTATGATTTGAAGAAGGAGCAAAAATCGTGCTGAAACGGAAAACCATCGGCACGAAATAGCGGTGACACGGCATATGCAACGACTCGTTTAGAAAAAGGCTGAATCTGCGGAGTAGGTAGGTAAACGGCAAACCGTCCTCTCGACGACGGAACGGTCAATACGGTGATCGCCAAGAAAAACCCCGTAGTTACCAACACATACATATACCTATGCCTTAGACCTATCGTAGATGGAATCGCATCAAAGCATTCTGCGCTTTTTCGCTCGGCGACTCGAAGGCCGCGACGGTGATACTAAAAAGACAAGTTTAGCCGGGAGGACAAGCGTGCAGGAGAAGGGTTGGGGTCCGTTGGCCTTGGAGGGCCATTTGCACCAGAGCTCTGTGGTCGTTGGTTCGTTCCTTCCTCTCGCAGTCCTTCTGCGATCCCTCCTCCCTCGGCTGGATTCTCATTGTGGAATGCAGCCACCGGGACTCGGATAGGATATGGGTACCCGTACTGCACGCCAAGGTTTGACTTGACCCGAGTGTACGGAGGTGGCTTTACGGTGTACGAGCCAACGTGCGCTGATTCCGCACGGTGAGCTTTGCCGCTGCATCCTGTCCGCGTCAAATTCGGCTGATATTAAACGCGAACTGATTAGCATTGCTCCGTGACCACACTACAAAACGGCTGAACAACGCCCAACAACAACCTTCGTCGAGGCTCTTCAGGGGCGCAACGTTCATCGGTGTAATCGAATCATCGCGTTTCGATCAGCTATTCAAAATCGATGACTGAATATCCAAAGACGACGAACACTCGTTGCCGGCTTCTTCAGACGACCTGACATCAACTTTTATTACTCCTAGACAAGGATCCATTAACGTGATGAGATTGCGAAGCGTTTCTTCCGGTTTGGAAGACAATTTTTCCGTCTACTCGATATTTCATGAAGTGGTATAACTAATAACACACACGTCGCACGATTCGAGGTATAAATTATTTTTGAAAAGAGAGAGAAGAGAGTTGATTCACATGCCGCGATGTTTGTGCGAGAAACTTTTTCAGATCGTATAATTCACGCATCGAGCTTTTTTTCTGTGCTTACCAACGATAATAATAAAACCTCGATATCGTTTCGACTTTGCGGCTGCAGTATATGAATAAACCAGTTCTCCACAAGGTCTCCTCAATCATCCGGAGGATGGCTTGCAGCAGCGAGTGAAGGCCCCGCGGTATCATGTTTCACTGAATTACATCCAACTCCATGATCGTTTCGATTGTTCGGATAACAATCGCCGGTCTGAGCCCGCAAAGCGTCCGCGTGACAGACGAAGTACCGGTGAACACACGACAGGAGTACACAAGCGGAGCTTGCAAGATCGGAGGGTTGAAAACGCGGGGCGGTTGAGAGCCACGGAAATTTACGAGGCAGGGTGGAGGATGATTGCTTGTGATTGGCGCATAATGGACGGCCTTGCCTCGTAAAGTCCGGATCCCAGTGACGTAGCGGAGACGGTTACGTCGCGGTTATGGTCCGATGTGTGTATGTACATAGGAGATGCGTGCGTAAGTCGTATACGCAGAGCGAGAGAGACGGATAGAGCACGTGCGTGTATCCACAAAGTTACAGAGGCGGAGAGGTGAAGAGGAGGAGGGTCTCAAGACGGGAAATTGTGCTCTCCGGGCCGTCTGCGACGCGACGTTGGCGGTACGTGGGGGGCGGGAAACAGATCCTTGTTTACAGTCCATCAAACCCCGAGGTGGAACGGCGAAGCTGCCGGGGCAACCCGCGGAGGATCCGTCGAGGTCCTTTGAAGGTTCGTCTACACCGCGTAACGGATGAGTTGATGCCATGCCGGCACCGTCGCAAGCCACCGTAGTCGACAATTTAAACCAACCACGGGTCCCATTATCACCACGTAATTCGCTGAGCTGCAGCTCTAGTTGTAGACGTCCGGGTTTATGGACATCGGGAATTATGAACATCCACTCGAGCGTCGAAACTGTTTTGCAAAGGATGAGGCAGGTCAGCTACGCCGCGGTAAAAAAACCCATTCGGAAAGCTCAGAAACCATTCCAGAGGCGCAACGAGCTCGCTCCGGGAATCAGATTTAGATGAAGACGGGTTTAGGTGTCGTTAGTGCACTTTGTTTCCACATTCGACTCTTGCTTAACTTTCGATAAAATCGTACCATCGCTCGCAGCGCAAGTCATTCGATGAATTTTCTCACCAAAGTGAGGCAATACTTGGACAAGGCTGAGCGAGCGTCAACTTGGGTTAATTTGTGGGCCTGAATAACGCGGATGCTAATTTCCAAAGGTCGTAAAACGACGAATTTGGACACTTCGAGGTTGAGGAATTTTCATTCCGAGTTCTGTAGTCGTGTCGTACGATGTAAAAGTGATCGTCTGATTAACGACTGTACGCGTACTTAATATTTTCTCCTCAGAAACAGCGAGCTGGTCAACGAAACTCGATGAGACAAGCACATACGGTCCGAGGTACAGCTCTCGAAAATCGTTTTCCACTAAATCCTGACGGTGCGTGTACGAACACATGTACATACGTATACCGAAACGCGTAGGGTACATTAAATCGGGGGAAAACAAATTGAGCTCTCCCTCTATTCCCGTGTTTCCCTGAGAAGGAAAAAAATCCCGCGAAGCGTCCGTTTGATCGTATTAAGGAAGCGCGGCGAAACGGCGAATACGTACCATCGAGGTGGAGGGAAAGGAGGAAAAGAAGCCCCGAGATCGGGCATTGGCTTAATTCCTGCTAGATATTGCGGCCGTCGAGGAAAGAGATTCGACCTCCGGCTGGACGGCCCTGGACCAGATCCGACCCCCTTCCTTTCCGCCCCCCTTTCCCCCCTCCGCGAAGCCCCGTGCAGTTCTAAAAGGGGACGTAAAAACGTAATATATGATAATGTTTGGGGAAAATGGGGGTGGCTCTGTTCGGGGGTTGCGATCGCTAGCTGGGGGTTGGGCGTGGTAGGAACCCCAACCGTTGGTCGATATTCCGAGACCGCGTGCCTGACAGCGAGACGCGACGCTCTGCGACCGTCATGGCTGCCTCCTAGTGCTCCGCCACCCCGTGAACAAAAACTTTGCCGGCTGCATTTCCGTCGAATTTCGCCTGAGGTGAGTGGATATCGCTTCATTATTTTACCACCGACGTTTCGGTGGATCCGAGCTATGCGTCGAGGCCGCGTAATCGTTATTTTTAACGCTGATAACCTGTGAAATATTCCACGAGACTGCACGGATCGACTAATTGATCGACGGATCCAATTTTTTTGACGATAAATTTACATACGGAGTAAGAAGGTACGTTGATGGTTTTTCTTTTTTTTTTCTTTTTTGTTTATCGATTTCTCCCAAATTTTGATCCTCTTTTTCTTCCATCGATTATTTCGTGACGTTGGAGACGTGTTGTCCAAGTTTTGGAGATTATTTATAGAGAATTTAAGTGGTCAGGTCGAATACTGCATCAATTTTGTTTTACTTCATATTGCTTTTAACAATTCCTCTTTTTCTTCTTTTTTATTATTCCTTACAAAAAGTTGATATTTTAACTATCCGAGACGCCGGACTAATATTCAGACAGACAGGTAAGAATCTTGTCGAAACTTTTATTTCAAAAAACGCGGTAAATTGAATCTGACATTTTGATCAGCGAATCAGTATTTCAACCGATTCGCTAGAAACTCCAACAGCGATGGTAAACATTGTGTAATATAATAAGCAGCCAGTCAAACGAAACTTCATATTTTTTAAACCACCACAACCGTGACTTTAAGTGTCTAACGAATAAATTAAATTACGAAATTTCGTTTCATTCGTCCCACATGTTCGACGTATATGTACTACTTTGGCGTCTCAGATAGCGTGCGTACTTTGCCACCTTGGCCACGTGGCGGTAAAAATACTTTGAAGAGGAAAAAAAAATATATGGACATTTATTTGCGGAGAGAGAAAAAAAAAGTGTTACCACGTGGAATTATCGTTCAAACACTCGTTGTTGTATCATCGCACATATCCAATAAATAACTGGAACACTGCAGAAGTTGATGCGAATTGCTTGGAAACGTGTAAATTGCCGTAACAATTATAATCGCGCGAGACATCGACTCGATGTATTCAACTAATTGTCTAGAATCCGCGAAGCGAATCAACGTCCGTGACATCAATTTCACTGAAGTTTCAATTGTACGAAGCGTAAAAGAGTTATATACGCCAGAGGGTTAATTAAGTCCGAGAAATTGGCACTGTGCTGCAGGGGTAAAATATTGGGTTTAATATTTGACTTTACGATATAAGAGGCAGCGAGTGATGCGTGGTAGAAAATTCAATCTCAAGAATAAAAAAAAAAACGAACGATTAGCTCAGGTGAGTTGTAATTGGCTCTAGGGTCACTCGCTAATTTACCTCACGATTTCCGCGATGCGAACGAACATGACAAACAGCTTGTGCGTACGCATCAGCTGCTTTAAAGTCAGCCAGTCTAGCTCCTGGTGCTGTGGGCCGGTCGCGAAATACGCGAAGGAGTCAAGTTGTTTATTTGATGGGATCATAAAAGACCTGTTTATGTCTATCTCCCATTTAAAACGCTCACATAAAACTCGCGACTGCACACACAAACCATCAAACGAACGTAAATCATCCGGTGAAACGGACTTGGCTTGCGTCGGGTCGCGAGCGTCGCGACGCCGGCGATACACAGCGGCGTTCCTTCGCAGCCGGATTTGCAAGAATTTTATCAAGATTGCATTTCTTCTCTCCGTCTCCGCAGACGGGCACGATTGTTTTGGCGAAGAGAGACTGAACGAAAAAACTCGGCACTTGTACCGGCGGACGCAAAAAAACGCGATTAGTTGCGTGGTTCGCTCAGGTAGCACGACAGGACGAAAATCCGAACAGCCTTGTCCAAGCGACCTTGTCAAAATAACAACCCTTTGAAAGAAAGAATACAAGCCTATCCTTCCCGGGTCTCCGAGTAGCCAATAAAATTCTACTCACCCTGCCGTAAAAAAACCATGGGTTCCACCTTCGAAGTCAGGGTTATAGGTAATATAGTTAGTTAGGTGCAGAGGAGCGAGTCGTAATGTTTTTTGAACCTGCCCCACTGGAATAGAGGTGCCAATAATTCCTGCTTGTTGCGATTCGTTTTCGTCTTCTTTCCTTCTCGATTTTCGTCCAGGCGTTGACGGACAGCCGCAGCGGGATTTAAAAACTCGTAAAAATAATTTAAATAACCTGTTAATCACGTTTAGAGCCCCGGCACGGTTACGGGCAGCAGAAGTTAATTGCTATAACTAAGCTGAGCGATTCGAATTAGCCGACACTCGAAAGATCCCGTACCTACATAGCTACACGTACCGGAATGATCTACAGAGCACGACGTGTTAGACGGGCTGAAAAATTCTTCGATCTCCGACCGGCGGCACGGCGTAAGGTCAGAGCTCTGTTATCTCTACGAGACGGTCAGCATCACCGTGACGCGACAGTTTGAACCTCGAATTCCGCCGTGCCGTCCGAACCGCGGCAACCGCAGTTTAAAAAACGAAAAAGGCCGCGCCAAGGACGCGCAAGGATAGTAAAAAAGGGGACCGTGAGAAAAGGGTTGTTTTGTGCGGTTTATGGCAGGGCCCGAGCAACCCTTGCCAGTGTCGCTCCTTCCGATTCCGCAAAGAGTCAAGGCGCGTTGGCCTTGGACTAACCGCTGTCGCGAAGGGTTAACTGCCCGCCGGTGCGTTTTCGAATTATACGACATACTTGTCTCCGTCTTCGAGCTGCTCCCCCGCGCTTCGTATTTTCCCCGTTCTTACTGGGCCGAATCTTTTTTTCAGGTAGTAAAGAAACGGCCGAGAACGAGCGGGCTCTGACTTTTTATGGGGGATGGCGCACTGGGGCAACCAGCCATGGGGAATGCAGCGTAACAGGCTCTCGAGGCCTTCGCTGGCGGGTCGTAAAGGGGTAATCAGTGCCTCGCCTCCCCCGTTCCCCGAAAGCCGGAAGACCTTGGCTCTGCCCGCATTGTCACCCCTGCGTAAACTCTTTTTCTTTTTTATTATTTTTCAACTCTAGGTATATCCGTTACGACCGCGAGGTCCGTAACCTGCGGGGTGAGCGACGCTTCCGCCTCACTTTCGGGCCAAATTTTGTGACCGATGCAAGTTCCCGCGCCGGAGTCTCGGAGCTGCCTGGAAGTCTTTCGATCGTTCGTTGATGCGGATGAGAGGGCGGAAGGTGAAAGAAAGTTTTCAAAGAGGAAAAAAAATCGTCCTGCCGGATATGTGACTGTGCGCGGGGTTTCTCTGCCTGTACTAAAAGACGAACGATACGTGATGCGCGAGTGTATGTGTTTTGTTTTTTTCAATATATATAAATTTTACGTCCAATTTTATTACCCGTGTAATCAGTGCCTGTGTTCAAATCTATCCAATACGTACGTGCAACGCGTTTCAGATACAAAGTGGTGTAACATCGACGCGGTCGAAGTCTGTTTCTCCTTCAATGTACCATGTGAAACTGGCCCGGTCCAAGATTATACGCGTCCCACAGTTGGTTAAAGGCGCGTGTATATACCGATTTTAATACCATTTTTACTGCCATTTTACGACTCTAACTATCTGTCCATTATGCATTTATACCCGAGTGTGATATCGGGAGTAAAAATAACGTGCATACGACTTCTAATTATAAACACATGCGTCGTTGTGTATTGTGGTGCTTTGACCTCGTCACCGCGACGCGTGCGGATGTCGGAATTATTCGTTGATGAGTACCAGAGTCGTGCAGAGGGTGAAAATGGTTTGAAAAAAGTTCAACGTGTACGATACCTGGTGTAGGTAGGTATACAAAGTCGTCGAAACGTTTTCAGAGTTTCTTTAAATCGCCGATCAGCGATCTTGTCCGCTGACTTGTAAAATAAGAGACTCTCTCGCGATTCTAACTGACGAGAAACAACCGCCCGCGGGAAGTTGACGACATTTATGAATGCCCATCGATTGCCGATCGAAGGATAACAAGTATAGTTGCGGATGTACATCGGCTGGCAATTAGCGGGCCTGCGTTTCTTATAATTTACAATCATCAGCTGTCTCAGCCGATCACTCGAGGTAATTGGTGCTTCCGTCTGTGCGCTTATACTACGTGTATTCGAGCAGAGGTATACAGTCGATAATCTATTGGTATCCGAAGAAGCAATGTAGTTGCATAACGACACCGTTTACAAATGAATTATCGCTGCCCACTCGCTATTCCTCTCTCTCTCTCTCTTATACTCTCAGCTCATGGTTTAAGGCGGTACTTATACACGCCGCAATACGGTACGAAGCTCTGTACTGTAGACCAGTCGAGTTCCATAACAATGGCCAATTTACAATAAGTGCGATCGTTTACAGGTTGGGCCTCACGTCGCAGCAAACTTTGTTTATGACCGGCCGCGTACCTAGACTTGGACCACGTCTCAAAATAACTATTGTTAACCACCAGTTACGGCGTTCGTTATACGGAAGCGAAATTCTCCTCTCTTATCCAGCACGTGCAGCTGCCAGCCTGACCCAATAACTGGTAAGTTAAGCCCGGTATCAACGTGCCTACCAAAATTTCCCCGAGCACAGAAAAACATCAAACTTTCTTCCAGCGCGCGTTCTTGCACAAAGCTTCATCCGATCTGTCAGTCGTTAGAAATGAACGTACCACTATTTTCTTTCGATTCGAACCTGCGTCTGTGAGCGTAAACTGAAATTATCAAAGAGCCTAGATCACCCTTGATAAAAAAAAAAAACCCTTCTCACCAATAAACTGAAACAAGCTTCGGTAGCTTGGAACCTTTTTCATGGAATCATTTCCCCTGTGTTTATCAGACCAAGATTATATAATTCTAGTCCCCTTAACGACAAGGTCAACAGTTACCCGACGTCGATAATTCGCTGTTCATTGCTCGAGGGCGATTAGACTTAATTCCGTCTAACACAAGCCGGTTATATTTAACCCACACGAGTGTCTACGATAAAACAATATCTGTGACACGCTCGGCACTCGAATATAATATACATGCGACGAACGCGATAGTTAAGTAGAGTTTTCATCCGATTCGGTTCGATCCAAACCCGGAGTTTAATCGATGCGAAAGAGACAGTCCTCGCGGTTATAAAACAGGCTAGATTTCGTTCCGGAAACGTCACTTGTTGGACGCCATGTTTCCGAGGCTTAACTCACCCACATGGCGCCCTAGACGGGGAGCGAAATGACCTGGGGCCGTGAAAATCTGAGGGATGAAAGACGGGGAGGTCCGTAATCCCGTTCACTCCCGTCGAGTCCAGGTGACAATCCATCCGTCTCCCCATTTGCGAGTCGACTAACCGGTCCTGCGAGCAGGCGTTAACCCAGGCTCTGTGGATCTTCACTTGTTGGACGCCATCTTCCCCTCTCTTCTCAACGCCTCGAGCCTCGAGGATACTCACATGGCGCCGATGGAATGCCGCACGTACGTTCCCCACACGCACAGTGGCCATGATAGTTTCACGCACACGCGTTGCTTGTGGCTCAGGTCCAGCTCGCAGTGCACAGAATGTTGATGAGGGTAAAGGCAACGGACGAAAGAGCGAAAGAACGGGTGGGCAAACCGTCGTGTAACTCAAATGCATCGTTGCGCCGCGATTCTACTCGTCTACATTTTTATTCGCTTCGTTCGCCTCGTTTTTCGTTTTTTCTTGTCTTTGCGGCGCGTGTTTCATTCGCCTCTTTTTTTTATCTCATTCATTTTTACCGCCGGTTTCAATATCATATCTACCCCGTGTATTTCATGCCACGGCCACGCGTATACACATATACGTGCATGCGGCGATGTAGCTCTCTTCGAGTGAAATGGCCGTGCACCCTGATTCTGCGAGCCCGTTGGTCCCGATTAGTACCCCACAATTACCAAAACGATACCGTTCCACGAATGTTTCTCAAGCTTTATCTTCGACGTTCAGATCCCGCAATGATTGCACCCTTCGTCTACCCCCGTCATTTTTAGCCCCCTTGCTCTCGGGTCGGTTCAGATCTAGGTATATACCTACTTCGCTACGTTTCTTCTTTTTTCTAGTCAAAATTTAGTTTACGCCTATCGATTCCATACAGAGTTGAGAGGCACAGATACCTATTGATTGTGTATAGCTAATTGTAGAATGAGAATTTAAATAAGACAAACTTCACTCAGAGTTGTTAGAGAAACGTTGCTCTCCTAATTCAAACGTAACTTGAATATTTACTTAAATTTTTTCGTTCGAGACGACAGCTCGAAAGTCGTCTTGTTTCGTCAGTGAACATCGTTCGACAAATTTCAATAACGTCCGAATAACTCAATAAATAACCAATTTTCGTTACTGACATAAATATCGTTTGACGTCGACGTCTGTCGCGACGGAGGGTGGATAATGTGGATATAATTCGGCTAGAAATAGCTGGGCAAGAAGGCATTTCGCCGTTGGTGACAAAGGCACGCGTGTGCGCCAACTTGCACACCCGTACAGAGGTTAACCGCATCCCAGCTCTAGCTAGGCTGAGAAGGAGGCGTTCAGCGTCGCGACGGGCAAAACACGGCGGCGCACCGAAGCGTCGTAAATAACGGGGTAGCAATTAGCACTGGAAGGGTGTGTACGAAGCGAGGCGAGGCGAGGCGAGGCGCAGCCCGCAATTTATCCCTTTCGCAAATCCTACATGCAAGGCTCAAGGATCAACGGAATCCTGTATATATATATATTCTTGGTTCGTTGAGCCGAGCCAAGGATCCACTTACAGATCCTGCAAATGGCGATGATAGATTCTGCAGACTTGTCGACTCGTGCATACGTACATCGAGATTTGTAAAGAAATGTTCAACTTTTAAACGCGAATCTACTTCCGTCTTGCAGCTGCATTCTCTCGAGTCCTTACGCGTTACATTCCTCGGACCGAATCTGCCGTTCGCGTGCTTTGTAACGATGCTCGTCTCGTTATTGCGCAGGGTGTGAATATAAACTGTGCGGAAAGTACGTAACCTGTAATACGGTATAATACCCAGTATATTATACGTACAACACTGCTCAATTAAGTACGGCATAATTAGGGCACGCGAATTTAGCCTTCGTGCACGATACCTACACAGCATAGTCGTGTACAATAGGGGTAAGTTGGAATAGGTTAAGCTGTGTGGGGGTTGGGGGGAGGCTTCGTGCAGTGAGAAGGGGTGTTCGCCGCAATAAAAGCCGAAGGAGTTGAGAAGGATCATGTTCGGAATAGCCCTCAAAGTCATGCGCGTAAAACAGGGGCGTGATCAGCGATCGCTCAGCTGCGAGTCGTAAGTATGCGGAGTGTTGGACTGGATGTGATGAAAATTTATACATTGGTACCCAGTAGCTACGTATAGTCGGAGCGTAAACGCCGATTAGAGAGCGTGAAAGAAAAAGAAATAGTAATAGAGAGACGAGGGAAGGAAGAAGGGTTGAGGAAGAAGGGGAGGATAAAAAATGAAAAATTAGTTTTGATCCGAGCGTTCGCATGCCGTTAAAATAATAATCAACTCTCCTCTGATTCGACCACTCGGCCCCGTTTCAACACACACATATATATAGGTATATTTACCTCAAGTTTATACTCTATGAGCTTACCAAATATTTAAAATTTCGATGGGCCGTACCTATTTTCGTTATCTCTATAATCGCCGTATCAACCGGGTATAGTATAGGTATACATATACGTATACCCAGGCATACGCTCGTAGCTCGCAACACGTCCCGATCTTACACGCGGCCAGCTAATGGAATCAGATCTTAACATTGGCCCCATCAAAATCGTCTACCGATCCCGGATGAAATGGATTCGAGATAGTAGAATTGAATATCGACAAGGAAACGAAAACATCGTCGGGAATTGATCGCGGTTAATGGAAATCGCACTTATCGGATATATTTCGTCAGTATCGTATTATACGTTTGACGTACCGCCGAATTCACTTAGCGCGGAACCGTTATATTAAACACCAAAGGCGTGCGTTTAAAACGGGAAACTGTTTTTCGAACTTTCAAAAATACCAAGATCTCAAAAATAGAAATGCAGCTGATGAAATACCGGCCGCAAGTTTAATTTGAACGAGGAAATAAAGGAAAAAAAAAAAAAAAACCACCGACGTACGGAATTCGTAACTTTTTCAAAGCGTGTATTACGCGTACGAAACACAAGTTGGGGCCAGAAAGAGGTTAACGATAGGTGTATGTGGTACATCACAGAAATACATACATAACTATGGTACCTACGTCCTATAGGTTAAGGCGCGCGGGTGTCGCGTGGTTAAGTTGACTTATACAACCCTCTCAGGTAATGACGAGCCTAATTTAAATAAAGAACCCTAATCTCCACCTGAGATTACTTCCGGAACAAGCTCTTCGCTCTCTCTCTCTCTCACTCTCTCGTTCTCTCTCGCCGGTCTTCCAGCTCGTCCTCTGAAAGCCACGGCGCTTTTTCTTCGCGGATCTATTCACCCCCCTCCGGCCATCGCGTCGTCCCCCGCGGGGAAAACGTACCTACTCCTCGTTTCGCGTTCGCGAAAGGAAAATTGCCTGAACGCGAAGGAGGCGACGGTGAACAACGGGTAAATTATCCCGATGTTATAGAGGCCGGATAACGGCCTCGGGTGTATATAAGGCAGGTATACAAGGCGTCTGCAGTCGAATAAAACTACGTCGAGCAAGTAAGAACAAGACTAACAACAAACGGTGTATGGAGTCCGAATAACCGGTAATTTTGTTGTATACCGGGTAGATGTAGGTATACATATAATTAACGCATGACGGTACCTGCAGCAGCGAGGTGTTTCTCATCCGGTATAATTATATCCCGGATCGGGCTGCCTGTCTCTGCGTATAACGCTGCGCCTAGAGCCGGTGCAATATTAAAAGACCCCACATGTAGTAGACTGTGCAGTCGAGTCTGATTGTGAGATAGAAAATTTCGAGTTGAACGAAGCGTAAAATGGCATAAGATACGCGATATTCTCGTGCGAAAATGGCACGGGGTGGACGACGAAAGCGTTCCTCCTCCTCCTCCTCCTCCTCCGCTTCGTCGTCGTCGTCGTCGTCGCGGCAATGCGAAACAGAAAGAGAGAGGTCTGCCAGAGGGTTAGTCCGATACGGAGAGACGCGAGAGAGCAAAAGTTTGAGTCGTAAAGCGAATGGAAGCAAAAAAGGAAAATTACATTAAGAAACTCGGAAAGCAGAGAGGAGCGACGCCGGGTAAAGGGAAAAGGAGGAAGGGGAGGGGGGGGGGGCTGAGTGAGCTTGGCACTGTTTTCTCCACGTACCTATATACCCGTATATGTATGCAAATACATATAATACACCTACATATATACACATGCACATGCATTATATACAGTCATATCCCTGGTACCGAGTGGTTTCAACGTGGAATATAGATATAATATATACCAGCAAAGTATCGCGATTATACATACACGCAGGCTTCTCCTCCTCCTCCTCTTCGCCGTTATACGTAGGTACAGTGTTAAACGCGATAGGGTAGGTTAAACTCGCCCCTCGTCAAGGTACAAAACCGTCTAGTTCGACTGCCGCGGCAAGGAAGCAAGGAAGTAAAGGGGAGGCGGGGGGTGGTGGCGGCGAAAACGAGCAGCCCGCGATCTCTGTGTGTGCGGAGACTCGCGAGATTAAACAAAGGAACAAAGTTCCGAAGGGCGGTGTGATGAAGGAGGGGATGGAAAGGGGATGGAAAGGTGTGCTCGCGAGAAGCCTTCGAGCTGCACGCGGTGGAACAACACTCACCTTCTTGCTCGAGTAGGTGTACACTTAGAAATACATATCCCGCTCGCCTCTTCCTTTTCGCCCTCCTCCGGGAGAATCAAGGAAGAAGAAGAGGAAGAAGAAAAAGGAGAAGGCAGACGGGGAGCTCGGGGCCGTTGGGGTACACGCTATATGTCTGTATAACATGTAATATCTGGTATACGTACACCGTGCTGCTGTTGTACACACGTACACGGATGCATGTACTTGGTGGTTCTGAAGGGGGACGGGGGAGGGGGAGGGTGTGGAGGGTTGCAGACCGGCATATAAAGTGGATTCGAAATGAAGCCGAGGGGAGGCGAGGGGGATACCTGGTAAAAATTATGTCCACGCGGCTGGAGACAGGACGGAACAATGGAGCTGCATCAGCTACCTGATGTCTCCAGGGGCAGGAAAAGCGATCGATGAAAAAAGAAACGAAAAAAAAAAACAATCTCCAACTTCCGTTTCACTGGTACCTATATTCATTTATATGATCGGTGCCCGGACTCGTGTATATCACGTTGTTCGATGCGGGGAAATTTCAGATGGATTAACGTTGCACGATTTGCAGCGTAACTGCATGGCTTGACGGTACAAAGTGCAGTACGCGTGGAATACTCATCCACTGCTGCGAATCATGGGGTGCCATGTTGTTGCAACGATCGCGCTGCAGGAACAGGGTGCGAAAAACGGTTTCTATTAAACTCGAGATCCGCCAGCGGCGGCAGCGTCACGGATTAGTCGAGACGTGTGAAGTTGAAAAAAAAAAAAAAGAAAAGATAAAATCTCCGTTGGATCGTAGTCGGATTAAAGTTTGAAAATGGAAGCAAAGCCGTGCGATGCCTCTCGACACTTTGCCCGCGTTTACCGATCTTATTGGAATTCCAATATCAGCAAGCTGCTAATTCGGGTTATAAGTTTGCCCTCGCGAAAATACGTTTCGTGCGTTGCACGGAAAGTTTTCTAAGACCCAGTTCTGCGGGGTATATTTACTACCGGTAAGGAGAGAGAGAGAGAGAGAGAGAGAGAGAGAGAGAGAGAGAGAGAGAGAGAGAGAGAGAGAGAAGAGAGGTCGAGGAGCGAGAAAATTCGTAGTAACGGACGGAGTACGCCGACCATGTACGGCGGCGTTTCTTTGTACGAAAAAAATTTAATTAAAAACTGTGATCGAGAGAAGAACGACGCTGCGGAAAAAGGGAAGAGAATAGAATAGGGAATAAAAAAGTATGTTGTAAGAGATAAATAAAAATCCAGGCTTCCTTCCACGACTCGATTAGAGAAATTACGGACCAGCCTTACAGGCGTCGGCGATATTGGTTCCACCGAATGGCGTTGGATTCGAAGACGAACCGCGTCGAAGGCCCCGAATTCGATGAACTATAATCGATCCCGGTTCTCGAGAGCCGGGCTCGTTCGAGGCGAACTGTTCGAGAACTTTCAGGACACGCGATAATTTACGCACGCAAAATCGGAGAAATCTCAAGGAGGCGCGGTCCTTTCTGATCTATAAAGCTGGGCGAGGAGGAGTCGCTCGGAAAGGCACAAGGCGCCCGCACCTATCCCGAGCTGCTCCCACGGGAGGGACACATCCTGTGAAGGCAGGTAGCAAAGTCAAAGAGTTTATAAGGCGTTTCACAAATATATTATCCCGAGGTCGCACCTCGGGAGTTCCTAGCTGGCCGGATCACGTTATTCAGCAGCGAGTTGTGTTGGTACACGGACGGTTTATTTTTATTTCCGTGCAAGTCGGCGCGCCTCTCCTCTCCTCTCCTCTCCTCTCCTCTCTTCTCGGTTTTTCTTTCTTCCGTTGCAGCGACAAGCGCGGAATAGCAGACTGCAAGCGGGCAGATGCACCCGCAGGATAACGGGTAAGGGACACGGATACGAAAAATAGAGGAGAAAAGAGAGGGACGAGGGAATCTTACACGTGGTCCAGAGTCGGAGGAGCTCTGACGGACGCCGAGAGCTGATACAGCGAAGTGGTCGTAAAACGGCTATCAGAGGCAGCGATAACGGGCGATGTACGTCGACGCGACGGCGATCCGTCGAGGATTCGTCGAAAGGAAAATTGAATTCGTAAAACGCCGAGCTCTCTCGGCCCGCTACTACTTTCCGTTTCGCACGGAATAAACGCTCGCGGCAGCTGCAACTGGCCTTAAAATTATTTTAAAATAACTCGAGTGATCGCCCATGCAGCGTACAACTTATGCATGGTATAGAGAGCAAGCGCGGAGAACGGTCACGGAAGTTTCTGCTAGTCTGGTAAAAAGCGATTTCAGGTATATACCTAAACCACTCATTGAATGTGTGAGAAATTATGCGCGCAGTAATGAGAAAACTTTTTCATTTTTAACGAACTGAATTTCCAGACAAACCAAACAATTTTTTCAAACAACACGGTATATTTCGTTGCAAATACATGTGAAAATCGATTAAATAATTAACCTCAGATTGCAAAACACAACATTTTTTACTTGCGATCGATTTGTAGCTACTTTACGGAACTGATTAGCACCTTGGGAATTCGAAAAATACAGGCAGAACGGCGCAGAATCAACTGCTGCAAAAATTGAACGAATTGTCAAAAAATTTGAGCTATAATCTTCGATTTCATACGCTACATTCTTGAAATCATTTCGAAATTTTTACAACATATATTTTACTGTCCATATCTAATCTCGCAATCGAAACAGAATCTTTGGTATTATGCTGGTATACCAAAATTCTTCCCAAAATAAACTAGAAAAAAATTTTATACCCGGTGCAAAATGTTTGAATAATTTTTTTCCAGTTGCGTCGATAAAACGTTCAGCGAGTTGTATAATATTGATGCTAAAACTTACTCAAGCGGTAACACAATCTTGGTTGTAAGGACCGAACATTCCTCCGAGTGCGGATAAAACGCCGGTTGAAAATTGCTCAATTGCTCAATTGCCGAACGATCGGAATTACAGTACAGATTTTGCCATAGCTTCGGGTGAAAATACCTAGGTTGCCGTTCGGTTCCGCCACGATTCTGTGTAATTTTTACGTCTTAAAAGTCCGGGCAAATTTACTCTATCTAGCTATATTTACTCGGTGGCCGCCCCCTTCGTGTGTTTAAACGCTTATGCGCAGGTATAAGGGAGTATATGTATAAGGTGTTCGGTCTGGATTAATTAAAGGAATGGTTAAATGAAAACGTTACCTGTTAAAGCACCACACTGCTAATGAACTAACGATTCAAATGAAGTTTTAAACTTTATTATGCCACGGTTCGCGTCCTGCTTATTACACGTACGAAATGCTTAACCTCGTTTGTAAAATTCTTCCACACGCATGACGTTGGCATGTTTGGTTATCCTTCAAGCGTCAATCATGCGGCACGAATACAGGCTGTATCTGGAGCGATTTCGAAAACGATCTCCGCCGATAAATAACCAGAGAGATGAATAACTAGGAGAGAGAAGAGATGAAAAAAAAAAAAATCGGCACAGCATTTCGCGGCTCGGAATATTCGTAATTCAGCTATAATCCGAGAGTGAATATTTCGACGAAGGAATACGGTGTGATCTACGATAACCGGTGTATTATGACAAAAGTCGTAACTTAACCATCCGATCGTAAATAGTGAATTATGAATTCTTACGACCGTGTATTAATGCCGGTATATGTCCGGCGCGGTATGCATAAAACAGTCAAACCTAGGGGATCGAGGGGATTAAAATAACAGGTTAGAATTACACCGATATACTAACCAACAACGTATAAACGAGATCCGCGGAGTCGTTTAAAGTTCGCAAGCTCGTTGGCTCTCGAGTGAAACGGCGAACAGTTTAATTGGGGGGGAAAAGGGGGGGCGCAAACCGCCCACCCTGCGGAATACTACACCTTAATTGCAATTTAACGAAGTATATTTTTAGTATGCAAGTCTCGCGAACTCGTTCCCGCCGTGGATCACAGCGGTCTGGATACCTGGACTTCTTTGTTCTCTATTTTTCCACTCCGGTGAACAAGATTTTCCAAAACAAAATTACACTCGATTCATCTATCGTTCGCTGCAGGATAACGCGCAGCTTTCCGCAAGGACTGAGAAGATCCTGAATTGATAGCACAGGACGTGGAATTATCAACGAAAAAAGCTCACACGTCTTGCCGCAGCTCTTTTTGCTACGCGGAGCCTTGGCGAATCGAAGTGCAGAAGAAAACTTGCAGCAGGCATAGCGAATGGTATTTTTCCGTAACGCTCGTTATCTCTCTTGGGCGAACGGCTCTGAGTGTGCACTTACAGGCGCAAAATGAGAATTTTAAACAACGATCCTCCCAAGTTGTAGAAAAAAGAAATTGCCTTTTCTTACCTACGTTTGTTCTAATTTTCTCAGCCTCGAGGGGTTTCGTAAATTTTCTTTCGCGGTTATTTCCTTTCCACGGTATATACTTCGCTACCTCGAAACGTGTAGCTTAAAAGTGAAGGAAAAAGTTTGCGGCTTGTTCAGACGGTAGCAGGGCGAGAAACGTGAGAAATATGTAAATTGGATAAATTCGCGGGCCAATTTGCGGCCTGAAATGATCGGGGAGAACATATAAAAAAGGCTTTTCGCCGGGAAGTTACACAGGCACGATGCAGGTCTCTTAGCTGGTGCTCGTACACAGGTGCGATTGTATACAACGCACACACACACACACACACATAGTCGGGCAAACCCGGCGAACAGAAGTTACGATAATATACAAGACGCAGTTACGACGAGACTTGTTGTTTGTTGGCCTAATGACGATGATGCGATTCGATCGATTATACTCACGTTGTCACGTATCGACTACCGCATAATAAACGGATTAATCAACCCCCCCGTTTCGAGAGTTTCTCCGTCGTCATTCCCAAGCCAAGCCAAGTCTTTCCTGTCCCCTTGTCGCCCCATCGAATCACCATCGCCATACCAAATCTGTCTACCCAGAAACATAACCACACGATAATAACGCTAGAATCAGCGTCCGTATAGTGCAGGAACAAAACCAGTGACTACGCTTCAGCAGCCGAAGTTCAGGCCCTAAACTACAGGCCGTTGTTCATTCATCAGGCGCAATTTGTCGGAGATCGAAACATGGGATACCTATAGCAAAGAAAATACCCCAACGCCCTGTTCGAATTCCGGCCGTCTTTCTTGTCCTCGTTTTAATTAAAACCGGAGGTCGAACCGCCCCGATCAGGTGAGGTGAGGCAGCTGAACTTCGGTAGAGCTAATCAGCCCATTAAACGGACTCTCGGAAACGTGAGAGGCTTGTCATCCAGGGAGTTGATTCGAATTAAATGTCACGCCTCGAAATAGGCACGGAGTAATACCGGCCGTAGTTTTTCCAAACGACCCTGAGTGCTTCCAGCATCGGCGGCCTCGCCAGATCTTGGTTCTAAACACGGCGCGACCAGTTTGTTTCCAGAGTTTCATTTCTCCCGGCTCTCCCTCAATCTGGAGATGATCAAGATCGGAAGGTACCGTGAACGATTGCTACGATTGTCGAGGAGTTATTATTAGAGCAATGCGAGACTTTCCTTGAGCGTGAAAACGGGAAATCGTTTCAGAGTACCTTGAAGTGCTTCGTGAGTGGGTTGCACGCACGGAGAATTAATAGGTTCACCATGTTTCAGCATAAAACTCAATGAACCCGCGACTATAAAATTGTTTTTCTTCTTTGTAAGCGAGATACCGTAAAGCCAGTCGGTCTAATAAACCAGATCTAACGGTTACCCGAGCAATTTGAACAAACGTCTATTGTACAACATCACCGTCGGAAATCACGAAAGTTTCAACCAGTTTACTGTCGGCTCCCAGCTCTTACTTCTGAAAAGTTCACGAGTTGCAGCGGCGCGTGAGAATAGCCGGAAAACATCCCGATCGAAACGATCGGGTCGATGCATCGACCGTTGAAAAAGAGGCGGCTCTATCCGCATAGATTGCGACAATCCCCGAGGAACGAGCAGAGAGTATAAATACCACCCAACTTTCTGGCGTGAGAATTAAATGGGTCGGGCGAAACGATGCGGACGGACAGTCGGTCGACGTTGTATCGCGGATCGTTTGACCCTCGCATCCCGTGAAACGTAGTGCAGTCCAGGGGGTGTAGTATACACCGTCCGGGGGAAAATATCCGCGCCGCCAACTCTGGGGGTCAAAGTAAGTGAGTGGAGGGCGAGGCGGTGGTTTCCAAGGAATCGGCGAGGTCTCTAAGTGGAAGAGCGTGTGAAGATGGTAGAGACGCGGCGCCCGCAGGGATGGGGCGTAAAGTCAGGGGTGGAAAACGGAGCGTCGAGGGGGGCGCAGGCCCGGAGATTGGTTCGGGGATTAAAGGAGGAGCGCGGGGTGGTTGGGGGGGGGGGAATAAAAATAAGGAGCTGCGGATAGGGCCGAGCTACCTGTATCGCGGTAGCCTATCTCCGACCCTACGTGATATCCCTACATGGTGTCTTAATAACCGTATATTGGTAGATAGACGCGGGCGTCGATGATTAGCTGCAGGCGAAATTAAAGGCTGCTTATTGCGTCGGGCGGTGGTCCATGGCTTTCCAATTAGCCATTGTACTGTTATTGTTGTATATTCCCGAGTAGGGACGTAATTTATACATACACACACACACACACACACTCGCGTGGTACGTCAGTCGTAACCAGATAATTGATACCATTTAAAATTATTCCAGCTTCTCGTATTTACCGAATTGAAAAGAGGAAAGGAAATCGCGTGGGTCGTACAATGATCGCGAGTTTTTACATCCGCCGAGGGGTGCAGCAAGAAGAAAAGGATATCTTAATGTCCCGCGTGTACGATTCCGCGATGCGAAGTGAATAATTTGCGAATATCCTGTTACACCGTAATCCCTCTGATCCTCGGCCCACGCGCGTTTCATTTGCTCGATTGTAACGCGCGAAGGTAATTCGAGTCTCGAATCTGACGATAAATATTTGTAGGCGACGTCCGCGATTCACCGAGCTGTAAAATCATAGACACGTTGTGCGGTCGAATTTAACCCCTCGTCCTCGCCTCTCGGCTGTGCCTTTATGATATCCTTCTCGGAGCTAGGAGACTCCTAGACGCTATTTTACGCCGCATTTTCTCTAGCCCTGCGTCCCGCGGCGCCGCTCCGCGTGTCCCAACTCTTATCTTCGACTATAAATATTATGTTGATCTCCCGATTACGCTGGTCTAATTAAGGCATTACGCGATTAAGCTGCCGTGAGAGGGAACGAGGAAGGGAGAAGGAGGACCGTTACGTACGCGAAGAGAGATAACGAGAGACACTCGTTTCACGTAGATTAATTCATTTTCCTCGTGTAAAAAAAGCTCGACCCTGTAACTAGGTGGCGAATTAACGAAGTTGAAATTTTTCTTTCCTTTAATCTCCTTCCTTCCACTATCGATGTCCGTGCTGTTCCTAGTTCAGTCAAGGCATACAGCTTCGTCAATTTTCTAGACTTCAAATAAATCGTTGCAGTACGACTATCGGCATTACACGCACCAAGAATTAATAATCGTATATGTATACGCAACATGTACACAGACTCAGCGAGTGAAGAAGGGGGAATTTTTGACGTGTAGCGTAAACCTCGATCGCGACAAGCGCTCTTATTTTATTCAGATACATCGCATCACGCACGCGGTAGTACAAAATTCCGCAAAGATATGCAATCGAGATGGAATCGAGACTCGACTGCACGTCTGCGCCCCGAGTAACAAACAATCTATATTCATATCGTCCCTGTATCCATATTCGCCGGTGTATGTATAATACACGATGTAACCAAGACCATCGCGTCCCGACTGCAGGTAGATACGTACATAAAGTGCCTGCGGGACGCGAAAGGGTGAAAAGGGTAAAAATAAAAAAGAGAGCTGATGAAAAAAGAATGCAGCGTATGAAAAATTCGGAATATGCACGTGCGTGGAGCTGCAGCAATGTCGGCATGTGCAAGCGGGAGGCGATCATCTCTATGCTACGTGTGCCGAGAGGAGTTCGATAGCAAATTTTTGCCTATCTCCCCGTGAAATGAAACTGCGGCTGGCCGGTTATCCGCCGGGATATTTTCCCCCTTCGACGCTCTTCCAGGGTCTCTCTCTCTCTCTCTTTCTCAGTCTTCCCGTTTCCCCTCCGTCCCTCCGTCTCTCTCGATCCCCTTCGCCCTCGGCATCGCCCTTTCTCTCTCCTTTCCTCTCAGGCATCAACCCCTCCCCACCATCCCGCTTCCACCTCGGGCAGAATACATATTTTACAGGCATTCATGATGGCCGCCGTTCCCTGCCGCCTGGTCGACCGACCGCGTGGGCCATGGTGCTCTGCTGGTGCTGCTGCGCTGGGTGGCGGCCATGCCCATGATGGTTGGGCCGGGAGCGGGTGGGAGGGAGAAAAGAACAGAGGAAAAGGACAGTGAGAACGAGAGAGAGAGAGAGAGGCGGACGCTTATCCCAGCGTATAATGCGACCGAAATTACTCGAGTAATTGCGTAATAAGCCCTCTTCTTCTTGCAGCGCGCTCGCAACCTATCGGCGAAAAAGCCCCCCCATCGGATGCTCGAATCTTGCGGTTTCCTCGTCGCGGATAGATATACGTAGGTATACGTACGTATGTACGTACTCGTACGTATAACGTATACCTAATGCTCGTATTGCAAGGAAGTTACGCGCAGAGTGTGATTTGCGTTATTGAGATGATATTCCGCAATTGCTGCGATTCGGTTTACTCCCTATCTCGTGCATTAAGAAACGCGTATGACAGTCTCGGCGCTGCCAAACCCATACGATCGTTTGATATCCGAGCTGCACCGTACGTATATCTCCGATCGGTTATTACACGCGGAATCCTCGAAACCTGTTATGCAAACTTATAACGCTCCGGCATGGACCACCTGAGATACCGCCTACTTTACGCGCTGCAGCATCCCGGATCTCGTGCAGCGTTTCGATCGCTCTGTGAAATCACTTTCTGCTGCATGTTGACTTTGAACCTATTTCCTCATCGTAGAAATCTGGTAAAACGATTGCCGAAGCACAGACTACAGTGTTTCCGTACGTTTCTCCTATTATTTGCATTTTCCTTTCCTTTTGTTATTGTTGTTTTTCTTTTTTGACCCACTCTCCAGGGATAGGTACAAAAATCCGGCTGTGTCTATCTGTGCGAATCGCCCTTACTCGACCATAATGAAATTGAAGATATACGTAATATTATATGCCTCGTATGCACGATGGGTCAGACTCTGATCTCGTATTGATAGAATTTTCCTCGAGTATATACAGTTATGCATGACTGTACACGTATATATATACTTATGCGTGTACATGCTGCTCCATCGATGATACTAACATCATCCCTCGTCGATGGGGCGAGGTTGACAATAATTCTCTAGGTAACGTCAAGGCTTAGCGGTGGGGGAAGGGGAATGATATCGATTAAGCCCGTGGTAAAGGCGGCGGATGGATTTAAGCAGACATGATACATCGACCCTCCGATATAATAATGCAAGGATGACTAATATACGGTATCGTGTACGGATTATTGCAGTGTATTAATACGAAGTATGTCCGACAACCTGAATCATAAAACGACTGTCCGTTGTGAGTTAAGGTTATACCAGTTATCGATACGCTTAGACCCGATTATTGACCCTTTCATTTTACAAAATTATAAATTGACGGCACAAATGTTGCATTTCTGGACGACTAAAAACAATTTCTAGCGGGTTGTATATTACAAATTTATTAAACGGATACAAACGAAAAAGTTCAATAATTGGGACAAGACCGATTACCTTACAAAAACGGTGTGAAATTGGACTCCGAAGACCGAGACTACTTAGATGCAGCTGTAAAAAATAAGGTATAACATTTCTCAAACTTCCCCAAGACAGTTACGAAAATTCAACTATTCTTTCTCCTAAAAGATATTTATATACTGGAACGTTTTCATCTCTTTCACAATTTTCAACTATCGCGTCTGTCTAGATACATCTTCATATTTTTTTCCTCAGGATACCCGCTCGGCATGCAATAAGAAACCTACAAACGGACGGAGAGAAGGGTTTTACGGCTCGGGAAATTATTTTACAGCATTCTGAATCCACGCGTACAGTGCAAACTGTGAGGAATCGTTCGGTGACATCGTGGATATGTATCTACGTTCGTTAACAACGTGTATTACGGTAAGCCCTTGATTTTTACCAGCTATAGGTGTCTATTTATACCTCACCCTGATTATCCACCTAAGGCCAAAAACTTTTATCCCTGCTGTAATACTTAACGACATAAAATTCTATTACCAAACAATACGCACAGGTATACAGAGGCATGGAGTTATAAATGCTCGGGTTGAAATCTTCTTTAAAAAGTGGCAACAAACCGTTAAACCCTCTACTTAGGAGGGTTATAAAATACCCATCGAAGTTCACTGTCGCATTGCGGGTTAAAAGTATACGAGCCAAAAGTAAAACCGAACGTTTTCGTCTCATCTTTTTCCGTTTTTTTTTTTTCTTCTTTTTCTCCTGAGATGTTTATTTTCTCGACAAGGTACATCTACTCCGAACGATTGGCAGTAGTATAAAAAATACGTCGGTCACGTTCAGTCGTAAAGAAACACCATTAGAAAATCGTTACCGAGTTAAGTTTAAGTGCATATATACATATATATACACACATGTGTAGCAACGCGTGTGTCTATACTTTTCTTACAGACAACAAGATTGCAGTAGCAAAAAAAAAAAAAAATCAAAATTCTGACAACAAACATACCACTGACTGTTTCGCGCGAATTGTATCGATATAAATAGTCCAGCATTGGACCGAACGCATATTTGTCGTTTGAAAATAGAGGAGATATTGTTAATACAAAAGTTTCAAAGAAAAAAAAAAAAAAAAAAAAACCACACACACGCAATGCGCAAAGAAACAAGCTTTGCGAGTAGGGTGTAATGAACGATGAAAAAAAAAAAAAAGGGATAAGTGATAAAACGGTAACGTTTGATAAATCGTTGAGATAAAAAGTTTGACTGCACCTTAATAGTAGCGGTTCGAGGGGTAACTATACAATGTATATTCGGAATTTCGGAATTTCGGAAATTTCTGACTCGTAGAAGTACATCGGTAATAAAATAGCCGTTATAAGACTATTGGCGGCGCACTTCTTTCGTTTGAAAACGATAACGACGGGCCGACGGACCGACGCACGTACACGAACGAATTACAGTCGTCGTGATTTCAAGTTTTCATTGGCCATACGCGGAGCTGGAATGCGTCCACGTGCGTTACGCCCGTCGGCGACGGTAGCTGGAGGATAGGATATGTACGGAAATTTCTCCTTCGAAAATTACTCGAATAACGAGCGACAGGGGAGCGGCCAGTCGTTCGGGCAGACCGCAACACTTTAACACTATGTTTGTCCAGGGTGCCAGCCGACGCTCCTCGACTTCTCCAAGGTTCCGAGTTCCCTCGACAGATGGCAGCATAACACGAGACGAGCTTTTTCTACACGCCTTAAGACCGACACGGACGGGAAGGCGGTGGAGGGATTGGAAAAAAATATTTAGGTGAGCCTCGGTCAGACTGTTGATCTTACGGTCGGAGAGGCGAACGAGCTTTTCAGAGCTTGCGGTAATTTATTGGGCCTCTTGATACAATATTGATTTTTTTGTTTTTTAAATCTTTTAGCTAACCTCTCGTTTTTCCGAATTTAAAAAAAAAAATTGTACTTTCCATTCAGAGTCGATATCATCCTTAGTCGATTCATCTTTCTTACCCGTCTTCTACGTAACTTGCTTCAGAATTAGTTCTGGGCAATTTATGAAAGCTCTTATCCACGCGACCCGTTTTAACTTAATACTGCACGATTTATCAGCCAATGCCTAAAAGTGTAATATCACGAGCCCCTTCGTACCCATGCCGCTATACTTTCACAGAAATCTATTATTAACGTCTGGAATCTCACTACTTCCGAGGGGGAGGGGATTCAGAGCCTCTTCTCAAAATCTGACGCATATATTACCTTACGTGGGGTGTTAAATATTCATTCCAATCTTGACGCCTGAATTTTTATACATACCACACCCCCGAATAATGCTCGTGGGTGTTGAATCGTCGGAAAGTTGTGCAGATGTAGGTATCCGGAAAACTGATAAGATTGACGAGGTTAAATTATTGAGATTCCGTATCGGTCTGAGATGAAAAAAAAAAAACAACGGTCAAAAAAATTTCGCGACAATTTTCAAACGAGTATAATCACTCGCCCCGGATCGCGTATATACACATACACACCCATATATATATATACCTGTATAAAATCGTGGAGCATATAATTTTCCGTTTAATTTCCGCAGGTACCTGTAAAATTAACGTTACATCCGGGTTCAAAAAACGGAAATACGTAACGACGACGTAAGCTTCCTGCGACTCGGGTGTTAAAAACGCCCCGAAGTCCGTGTCTTCGTACCCGAAGCAGTTTCGCGGATCGTGCACCCGATGGCGCCACGGACCGCCGAGAGAGCCGAATATCCTCAACGGGGTTGAAATCCGTCCCTTGTGCATGCAAGTTCGGCGCGCGCATCGCACGCGTCCGTGAATCAAACCCTCCGCGCACGAAACCCCCGGATTCAGACACACGCGCGCACAAGGATGCGAAAGGAGACGACGAGGGCGTCGAGAAGGGTGGAAGGGAAGCTGGACGGACCGCCGGCCGGAGAAGGCTCGCGGTAGGGGCTGCGCGACCCTGCGCGTTGTTATCAGCCTTCCCCACCCCCACCCCCCGAAACGAACCGAGCCGCATCCCCCCGACGGCGGCGCCGAGTTCCCCGCACAATCCCTGCGTCCGCGCGCGAGTAACCCTGGCAGCCACCGCGGCAGCGACCGGAGAACCAGAAGCGATGTAACCGCGGCGGAGATCCGAGGGGCCGCATGGCGTCGGCGTCGGCGTCGACGTCCTTAGTAATCTTATACACAAACTCGTACCGTATACAACGAGCGTCCGTAGAAGTTTCCACCCGATACTATCGTACGTAGGGATACGCGTAACGACGAGTTCTCGGTTTGTTTTCTCTTGGAATAATTTTACTCTTTACTTTTTACGATTTGCTTTTCTTTGTTTCGCGTCGATTCTTTTCTTTACTTTTATTTTTTTCTTTTTTTTCACATTTATTCTCTGGATTATTTATTTATTTGTTTGTTTTATTTTGTTTTTTTTTCCTTCTTCTTCCTCTTTACCGCACTTGTTATTCCTCTTCTTCTTTTATCTACGCGACGTGGTGCGTCGAAGCAGCGCCGCGGCGGCGGACGTCGCCAGTTGGACGCGGGCCGCGAACCTGGAACGTTGCTCACAACCGACACACGAACCCGCGCTCAGTCACCCTTATAACCTCGAGGAAATTTGTAACCCGGCTGTCACCCGCTACGCGACACGAAACTACTACACGCACCTGTCACCCGGCAAGGTGGGGATGTCGGGGATAAACGATACGGAGCTACGCGGAGAGAAGTCGTCGAGTCGACGCAGCGACCCTCGATCGTCGGGTGTTTTCTATTATTTTTATTTTATTTTGTTCGTTTTATTTATTTATTTGTTTATTCTTCTTTTTTCCAAAAAGTGTCGCTAATTCGCATCTACTCACATCTTTCATCGAGCATCTACCTAATGAAAACGTAATATTTTCAGAACGTGTCGCCGACTCCGGTGGATGACGTGATCGATATTACCGAGGTCCTAAAGCTCCGGCAGTGCACGAGGAAGTCGTAAAGGACCTCTACGTCCATTCGTCGAGGATCATCGTAAGGTCAGTAGTGGCAATATTAACTGGCAATGAAGAGGGGTAGAAAAAAAAAAAGAAATAAGAAAATCCTACGGACAGCAAAAATCGGATAAAAAAATCTTGTACAATCTTCGTGTTACAGAGGTGTTTTTTTCTTTTTTTCTTCTTTTTTTTTTGTTTTTGGAATCACGGACCCGTTTACTCCGGGGGATAGGCAACTGGTGAAACCTGGGAGTACAGCGGATGCACAAGTCTCATGGGGCGCCAGGCGGAACTCCCGCAAGTGTGTTACAAGTCCCACGATGGCCGCACTTCGTAATCGGATTGTGTTTTTTTTTTTTTTTCATTTTTTTTTATTACTCGCGACGCGAAAGTTCGGCGGCAGCCCTCGCAGATCGCGAGTATCGTCATCCCCCGTCCGAAATTGTTAATCTCGATTTTTCCTCTACCGCCCGTTTCATCCCTCTCCCTCCCCCCCCCCCCCCTCCCCTTTTATCGAGCCCGTTTCTCCCCTCGACAAACGCATGTTCACGGACCACACGTATCGCATGCACGTACCGATATCCGTACATATACGCGCACCGCGAAGAGCGCGCATAAACCGAGAGCCGTTGGTAATTCTAGTTTGATTTATGTTCACAGGGTGCAGATGCGGTTCTTCAGTTAACCAGGAAAGGCCAGACTCGAGAGAGAGAGAGAGAGAGAATGGCGTGAGCTTGCATAAATGAATATACGGAGAGCAAGGAAAACAGGACTGGGAAAATTTTTCTACTCAACGAGTCTCTCTGGTCGCGGAGGATAAGGAGGATAAGGACGATAAGGAGGAGGCATCGATTCGTTCGAGGTACCGAGGAATATCGAACCGGGAGGCTACTTGAATTTGGATAAGAGAGAGCGGGTCGTCGGGAGCACGGTGATAGGCAGTCCTTGGAAATTTATGCGTAAAGGACTTCTGCACGCAGTGCCGGACGACCTTTTGGCTTCTGCTTCTACGCCAGCTGCGATTCGTAAATTCGAGAAATAATTTCCACCCTGTTTCAACGCTTCGATGGTCTCGTTGAGGAATGTGAAACCCCCTGTACGTATACTGAATGTATCCTGAGTGTATTCCTGTCCGGTATACCTTCAGTATACGTAACAGGAGGCCACACCGATCTACGATGAAATCTCGTCTTCTTCGGTGGATCTCGTCTTCTCCGTCACGGTTAGGACCTCAACGACTACGATGTATCATCATTTGTATCAGTTGCTCGACTGGTACTGGTATTACCTTTAGGATGACTATTTGTAACGATCGGATATTTAAGTAGTGTGTGCATGGAGTATTTATATTATTATATACATGTAGCCTTGGGGATAAAGTCGGATCAAGACACTAGAGATAGTGCATTTATAGTAAAGAAACAAGACTGAATAATTGTAACCGTATCATTCGATGTGAAAAGAAAATAAGACTCACGTACTTGCCAATGAATTGAATAAACGAATATTTCTTGAATAATATTAATTTCGAATTCTGTTGCTTTGTCACACGTTGTACGTTCTATTCGAATGAGGCAACTGCAGCACACAAATCGTTTCAAGAGAGCCTCCGATCGTAAATCACGATCCTTTCAACGTTATAGAGTTAAAATTAGACAGTAGAAAATTATGCCGCTAGGTAAAGCTTATGAATCTCTGATGAGGAAAGGAGCTGGAGCTGTGCTGATGGGAAATTTTTAGTGTAAGAACCAGCGCGATCGTAAAGTCTCGCTGGAACACGGCCAGAAGGAATGTCCGTAAAACTTTCTTTTAGAGGGGGAGGGGGAGTTCTTGAAGGGAATGTTGACGTTCGTAAAAAAAAAAAAAAAAAAACGAAAAAAGGGTTAAAAAGAAAAAATCCGAGGTGAGGTGGAGGGCCAGGAAAGAGGGGGAGGCGGGGTGGCGATTGGTAAAAGGGTTTTCGAAAGTGCAGACGCGAACAATAAGAGTGTAATAAAAATTAGAAAGCGGTGAAAAGGGTTGCGTAAAGTCAACCCTTCGGCTCGTGGGGAAGGGGAAAGAAAAATTTCACTTTTTTCAAACCGTCCCGAGCGTAAATGGTTCAGTTTTTTTTCTACTCTCAAACGCGAACCAGCTCCAGCTCTCTTCGCCAAAGTTCGAATAGTGCTTCTCGAACACTCGTTACTCTCCGAGGTAAGAGATAAGTCGATTACTTTATAGCCGGTAGTAAAATATATTACGGTTAATCTCCGGGTTATCACAACGTTCCAACATTCCGGCTCGTAAATGAAAATTTATACACACCTTCTCGGGGCTTTCCTTGAGACTTGGCATCCGCGTACTGTCGGTACATATCCTTAGAATCGTCTCCTTGAGATCCCCGATCTATGATACATTGCCCTATTTTTATCCAAGACCTAGCTGGGAGCGTCCAGGTGACAGCTGACGGCTAATTTGAAAATATCAGTGTCCGATCAATTAATTAAAACAATTTTATCGTTCCATTGGAACTCTGTTATATTTTAATCTTCTCATCCTGTGAAAATATGCGATAATATATTTGTGGCTTGAATTTGAATGGTGTATTATGAATTGGACGTTGTACAACCAGTTTATCGGTAACAGTGAATATCCATCAGCAGCACGCACTCGGTTCCTAAATATGTAATTCTCGCGGTATAATTATCGTCAAATTGACCGTGAAAATGAATTAAAAAGTAATTTGCATTAACTGTCGAGCTTACTGATTTAAGTAATCAATTGACAAATCGTGTATAACTGTCGGATAATGATATACGTTTATTGTGGCAGAATTTGTATCCGTTAAAAAATATTACAAATCGATAAAAACCGTAGGTGAAATTATACCGAGAGAAATCGTAAATTATGTACACCTTTTACGCAGAAATTACTTCAGGTCCGATCGAATCGAGGTCGCTAAAATAAGCTGCGGGCGAAATCGTTCAATTTCGCGATTGCACTCTCAGGGCCGTAGCTCGTGCCTTGAATTAGGTACCATGCAAATTTCCATACGTGAGTTTAAGAAGACGTACGTCGGTAAATATATTGCGAAACGACGATCAAAGGGGATCGAGGAGCATCGTGAAGGGCCGATATCCAAATCAGCGCATAAAAAAATCCTTTCAAGAAAAAATCCCGCGAGTAATACCTGTTCGTTATCACGACGTTGGCCGGTCCCCTAGATGGCTCTGAGGCGGTGCGTCAATGACACGAGAGCGAGAGAGAGGCGGACAGAGAGCGAAGTAGAGGGAACGACGAGCTTGCGAGGTGAATCGAAAAAGGTCGTGGTGAAAAAGAAAGAGAAAAACGGAGAGCGAAAGAGATATATATGTAGAGAGAGAGAGAGAGAGAGAGTGAGGGAGCAGACATCCGGCCAATGACTGGCGAGATGCCTTCGGGTGGCCCAACCCTCGTCAAAGATGGCCGCGAGGTGGCAAAGGGAGCTTAAATATAGGGGTTAGACCGGGTGAGGCTAGGCTTACTCCCTGAGGAACGATGCTCCGGGCGTCCGAGGGAGAGAGAGAAAGAGAGAGAGAGAGGGAAGGACCGACGGAGAGAGAAAGCCGCGCAGGCGGTGGCGGCGGCCATCATGGGATGCTGCGGGAAGTGCAATCCGAGGAGAGAGAGAATGGCGTCTCCGTCGCGAGCGAGATAAGACTGCGGTGCGTATACATGCCGAGATTATCGCACCTTGCGCCTCCGAATCGTTAATAAGTATATACACGTATGTATGTGTATATAATGTAAAGTAACATCTCCGTCGGGATATAACGCTTACGCAGATTTTTCCACAACCGCGCACGCGTGACCGTAGATCGTAAAATAAATACGTATAAGGCCGGATGATGTGGAACGGGAGAGTGAACAGAGGCGAATAGCGATCTTGAGCACAGGTAACTGGATATATATATACATATATACATATATATATACATATGCATATATATCTTTCCCATTTTTTACCCCCATTCTAAATACCCCTCGATTTATAACCCCGTTAGATATTTCGAGAATTCACTCGTCTCGCACCCTCTAATTGCACGATTATTACCTAACGCTACGCTGGGAAATTCTTCGCGACTGTTTTATATCACCGAACAGCTTGTCAGACACTTGGAATTTTGAATCGCCGCATTCTCGCGTTTCCACGATGGTTTCTACGACGCATACCGACGGTATCTCGCCTCTGCGGGTTTTCCTGTTGTGGGAAACTATCGACGGGACTAGACTTGGACCTCAAGCATCGCTTCCACGTTCCACCGAAGAGGTAAAAATTTGGAGAGTTTAAACCTAATCGTGGCATTATTCAATTGGAGGAGAAATTCGTTCTTGCTGCAGATCCGTGTCCAAAAGAATCTTGATTCTCTTCGGCTTTCTCTATCTCTCCGTATGACAAAGTGCACGGAAAGAGTTGCGTTTCCGTCTTGGAAGACCGTGTACCGGTGTTACGTTATATCGCAGGTTTAATACAAACTTTTTGAGAGTCGTAAGAAACCAGCAGGTTTTAATTAAACAAAGCCCCGAGTAATTAATTTGAAATTTAACGCCCAGGTGCGGATGAAAATGTATAATTAAATTATAATCCTAGTGTTTCTTATAGAATATTCAAGACGCGTGTAAGGAAAAAAAAGGGAGCGAAGGATGTATATAAGTATACGTATATATATATATATATATTTATATATACGTATAGATTTACACCTGCAAGCGGATGCTGGTTATAAATTTTTCTTCGTTTACGCTCTTCGACAATTTTCAATAAATCGCTCGAGTAAATTTAACTTGCACCACGTCAGAACGCGATAAGATTTAACGGTTGAATCGATCGTCGATTTCTCGTTACATAAGTGATTCGAAACAAACCCTTGAAGTTTTCCAATGATGTAGATGAACGCGGAAAAAGAAATATTACATATTTTCATTGCGAGAATTTTACTTTGTGAGTTTAGTTTGTGCGTGTCAAGCGAAAGTTAGGCCGCTGGTGTTTTATACCTACGTGGCTTC
The DNA here is from genome assembly GCF_021901495.1 of Neodiprion virginianus. Taxonomy (NCBI): domain Eukaryota; kingdom Metazoa; phylum Arthropoda; class Insecta; order Hymenoptera; family Diprionidae; genus Neodiprion; species Neodiprion virginianus. The sequence goes on along the minus strand of NC_060877.1, from coordinate 2,756,144 downwards.
CTCGATCGTCGGAAGTGTTAATCAACTAGGTATTTTTACTCTCTTCGGTAAACCCCGTCGTAAATTCTTCACAAAAATAAGCATTTCTTCCCCCAGCTAACGTCAACAATTTGTACTTCTTTCTCCCTAATGTATTGTACTTACCACCTGTTGCACGGTAAAAGAATTTCGCATACCAATACAACCGTGCTACCAGTTATTACAGGAGATGTAATTTTTCGCTACTGTACGTAAATACGATCGTATAGATCGTACGCAATTATCCCAGAATATTCAAAGTCGGAATGAACGATTTCTTACGGATTTTGGATACGCGGGCGATGATCGGGTTGAAAAAACAAATCAAAGCATCTGAAAACCTCCACCATCGGAGTTAAAGCATCTGTATATGTATATATATTTTCATGTCATAATTATTTTTATATCGACTCACCTCTGCAAGGGATTGCGAAATCGGCGACCCGCGCTTGTAGTATTAATCTGAAACAGAGTGATAAAAAAAAAAAACATCAGAAATTAATATCGTGGTTTTTGACAGCGTTTATGAGAATTTCTACAGGTGAAAGTTTCTTTTTTGCGCAGGGTTTCCGAAAAAGAGAAAACGCGACGGTTGTACATCGCACAGCTAGCTGCAGCGAAACAGGATAAAAATGAAAGGGCTAAAGCGCCGGACAAGCTCGGAGAAATACAAATATATATATATATATATATATCAAAACACGGTAAAAAGGATGGAAAGAAAAACGTCCGAACGGCACGCTGTACACTCGACGGGGCGGTTGTAAAAAGGGTTGGGAGAAAGTCTCTTATTTATTGCTCGCCGTAAAAGAAACTAGAAGAGGTTCGCCGAGTCGAAGCTTTTATAAACTCTTTCGAGATACGGATATGCAGGGTATCTATATACATGTATATATATATATATATATATCTGAATCTGATCTCTTCGCCGAGGATTATTCGTCGTCAATTTCCTTCTTGGGGATTCTCATCCTCAGTTTGTACACTTATTTAAAGCTGCAAAAATATTCCCACCGTTACTTCCGATGTGTAAAAATTCTCAGGTCGCGTGAACTTTGAACATAATTGACGGCTTTGAGCTCGCACATCGAACGAGAAATAATCAGCAAGTTTTGGGCTGCCAATTTTACCCTCGGCATATACATATATGTAAACATGAGTTAGAAGACAGTCGGTAGACCTCGGTAACTTCCTGGCACTTACTGTCAATCGTACGAAGAGATGCTTGTCGGAGGCGTGCGAGTCGCTTAGTTATACACACATGACTGTTAACGATCATAATGCGCGTAACGCGCGGCCTCGCGTGGGGACATAAAACAGCTAGACAGCGACTAGACCGTAGGCATGATAGAGAAAATGACAAAGGTTTATATTTTGTGAGCCATTCGGAGGGCGATGATTATGTCATCAGTCCGCGACGCGGCGTAAATAAGTCGGGGAAAAAGTGAGAGAGGAGCGTCGGAGAATTGCGGGTCGTGAAAAAGTTGGCGGTTGAAATTTTTTTTTACGTCCATTTTCCAATCTCGCGCGATCGTTTATTTTTTTCGTCTTTTTTACTAGACGAGGTCAAAGAAATTTGCATACTTATGCCGAGGCCAGCTGGCGGGAAAAAGAAAATTACCAGGCTCAAGGAGAGAAAAGAAACGCTCCGTCGCTTGTCGTAACTACGACGTGTAAGTGCGCGGACACGTGTCAAGCTAAATTACGTCACGTCTCGCATCATGGGGGACAAATTTTTTAACCTCGAAAAAAAAAAATATATGTATATATATACACATTATCAGCGATTGTCACAGCGGAGGGTGAAACTCCGCGGGCGTGATGAGTAATTGCTCGAGTCGTTTCGCGAAACTTTGCGACCCCCGGTATTATATCTGTACATTAACATATACCTACATCGAGGAAGAATAGAGTAGGGAAGAAAGGAGAGCAGCAGACTGTCACGAAGGGTATTTAAGCTTCTTCCCGCAGCGTCGGTTAGAAAAACGTACCGGAAATTATTTCGAGTCAATTACCCGAACGAAATGAACTCTTCGAGTAGAGCAGAGCAGGCCGAAATGGTTGGTCGGAGTGATCGGTGTAGGCAGAGCTTCTTATTTGCAGCAATAACAATTTAGGGGTGATGAAATTTAAGAAAGGTTAAGAAAAAAACGAAGAAAAAAAGAAACAGAGAGGAGCGAGGATAAGAAGAAGCAAAGAAAGAAAATAACGGAGAAGCATGAAGAGTAAGACAACACAGCAGCGTCAGCAGCAAGAGCTCACCTCAATCCCATCGAAATACTCAGGCTAATTGCGTAGGATCGAATCTAGCTTCGTCGACCCTGCTGCAGCACAGCACTAAAAGAAGATCGTTCGAGGAGCGGATTTCCCCATAATTTATTACGCTCGTTCGGAGAGCACTTCGTTCCAACGAAAAAGTAACCAGCCAGAAATAAAATAAGGTGAAACAGGGAAGCACAACGGCAGCGTTGTTGACTATTTCGAACACTTCGTTATCGAAGTAAATTATCGCGAGTCCGCCGCCGCGGCGATGCGAAGGATTAATAAAAAGTGCGTAACCTGGATAATGGGCCGGAGTCTGAAGCTCGCGATTACCAAAAGTGCGCGGAATAAAGCCGGTGGAAAAAACCTAAGCCGAATAAATTACACCGGGTGGGGCTTTCGGCGGCAATTAGCCATAGAACGGAGGCTGCGAGGCCGGCTATGCTCCAGATTCGAATTATATCGGGGTGGTAAAAGGGCCCTCTTGCATATATCCGGGCGTGCAGTCGCGGACTCGAAACGCGCCTCGATCCTCTCGTACAAGATTGCGTAGGCTGAAGTATAAGGTACTCGTGAAAATTTATGCGGCCAGATTATACGAGGCAGTTAAAATAAATTAAACTCGTTTTATCGCGGTTCGTATAATTCATTTGAGTCCCTCCCAACCGTGTGTGTACATAAACACATATGGGGCCTGCGGTCTGTCCTCCGTCCACCCCGCGTATACCTCGGTTCCAACACACTCGCGTGCACGGCGATGATCCACCTTAGACCCAACTTCCTTGTCATCCTCAACAACAGGAGCTCAGACTTTGACAAATTCATGGGTAAAATTATACCCGCAGCGACGTTCAACGATACATGTGGCAGTTAATCCGTTTGTGGAGAAGAAGATTCTTCAGTCCCGTGACAAAGAATTACCCATTCGGTGTCGGTTCAGTAACCACCGGCAGTTACAAGCGTCAAAAGCACCCTTACGTGCGTAAGTCAAATACGCATCGAACCATCCACGTGTAGTGATACAGGTAAATTCCGTGTTCAGACAATGGTAAAGCATTCTCCTTTGAACCAAGTTTGATCGAATCATAACCATGGACTTCAAAAACCGCTGATCGTCTGTGAAAAACGTTAGGATAACTCACTTTGGTGTGATCGAGTCTGGGTCCTTTCTTACATCAAGAGAAACTGGCGCATCGAGAGAAACTCTCGAAAACGAAATGGAAATCCAGTCTCACCCTAGGCTAACCCAATACTGGTTACCCAGACGTTGGTACCTACGTATGCCGCGTATGCGGTCGACGGTACAAGCGAAGCGAGTTGTGCGGGGGTAAGTGAAGGTAATGGGGCTTATCAGGGTGGGTTAGGTAACGTGGCGGTAAGCGGTGGTAAGCGACCATTTCCTAGCCATTCGACCGCCTCGGGGTGCCGTACACGACCTCGTGTATGCTTGGAACACCATGACGGAGGGCACCATACCATGGCGTATACGGGGTACGCATGGCTCGCCGTATCCTGCCTACCGCCTGGTACGTTCTCGAGACCCGATTTACGCGCCTACGGCATTGTTTACGTCTAGCCGAGAGTGACGGTAGGCGATGTACGAGGTCTATGTATCTGTGTATTATATGCCTCTGCTTACAACCCTCCTTATCCCTCGTAATACCTAGGTCATGACCCGCTTCTGCTCCAATCACTGGGATACGTGTAACGCAGAGATCTTCGAGCGAGCTTGCAGACTCCCTCAATCTATTTGCCCTTGCGTCGCAACGATTCGCGCATGTTCATCCAGCGTCCACGGACCATTTCACCTCGGCGATTATTCTACCCTAAAAACGATTCGGATGATAAAACTGTTCTTGTTTCGGTGAATTGAGTGAATTGGTACTCTGCACTTGCTTTAGTATAATCTGCAGGAAAGTGTTGATTCTAGACGCAAGGCTAAATTGTCGTTTCTTGCTTTCGATACTGAATATTAATTGCAAAAACCGTTTTTCAAACTCAAGTTCTATCTTTGCAAGCGGGGTAGTAGTGTACAAAAATTCTTGTAAATATAAGCTCGGACCATAACACTAATCCCAAATTTCGGGAATACTCTACCTTAGTTCATGATTAAGTAATTTCTCCGCGTAGGCTTTAAGATTTGAGTTTCTTACCAAGGTACCCATGCTGAAATTAATTCTGAGACGAGTAATTTTTCTCCTCAGCGAGTTACCTTGGCAGTGGAGAAAGAATTAGCTGTCTCAGAATCAATTTCCGCATGTCTACGTGCAGGACAAGAAGAATCATAAGTCATCTTGGCTGTATAATATATTGCCTTTTTTCTCTATCCACTTCGCTTCTCTTGGGTTTTTAATATCGATACATATGCATGCGAGCATCACGGAAGCGAATAAATCTTCTCGGGATATCCTTAGGTTGGACAGAGAGAAAGTGAACCTCGGAAGGAAACGGGAATAAAAAAGAAGCACGATGCACCCCGCGTACCTCTCTGCACACAGATACGTTTTAATAAATTCTCGAACGGAACATGTCGTTTTCATCTCTTTTTTTCTGACCAAAGCTTTTTTCTTTTATCAATTTATTTTTTTTTCTCTCTTTTTTCCTTCCCCAAGTAATCCATGCACAGGGTTCGTAAGCAAGTCTTCTCGAAGGTTTTTCCATTCGCTACTCTTTCGGCATTCCTCGATCAGTGAATATAGGTAAAAAAAAATCGCGTATAAAGTTCAGTATAAATGTCGGAGAAAAAGAATTAGGGGTTGCTTTATGCACCGCAACAGTCCATTCATCCCCTCTGGCGTTATGTCAATAGCATCGACATTCACCCACTACGTTATGACGATTCTGACGAAGTACCCTAAAGGTCATCGCTAAATACCCGCGAGTGTCGAAGAACGAAAATAGCCGTGGGGACCAACCCTGCAGCAATTCAGAGGTGATCAGGGTAATGACGCAGGGCTACTCAGCCTCGACTTATAACGCGTCGTACAGGTGCGGAATGGCGGGTCGTACGCGCGGACCTGAAGAGACCCTGGCAATTTGGGGGACCATCTACGTGTTTACATAATCAGGACGGCGAGGGCGGCGGTCCCCGAAGAGGAGGAGGAGGAGGGGGGCGGACGAGGAACGCGCGGAACGTAATATCGTGGGTTTAACCGAGGCCAAGGCGGCGGGCTGATCGGCCATGTTCCCTGCCCCCAACCCTCAGTCACCCCAGCCGCGCAACCCCCGGGACTCGGTATCCCTGGAATAATCCAGCGTATAAATTGGATTGTCGGAGGGACATGGCCGAGACCGAGGAGCCGAGGAGGGCGCAATAAAGGAGAATAAGAGAGAGGGGCGGGGGTGGGGGAAAAGGATCGTTCCCGTCGCACATGTTCCTCGTCTGGGGGAGGATGTGCATCGAAATGCATGCTCATTTCAGACACGGACCGTGCGCAACAATTCATAGCTAGTCTGGATCATTTCGATGAAAATTTGCACGGATTTTACCACTGAATTTCTTTAAGAATCCTGCGATCTCGTATGAGTTTGCAGAGGTATTTTTACACCGCTTTATCTGACATCGCGCGTCGCGTTAATCAATCTCGATTCTTTCCACACTTCCACGATAATTCTCACAGCTCTGGGAACCGGTCCAACAATCGTAGACGTGTTTTTGAATACCATGTAAACGGCTGCTGAAGGACTAGAATGTCGAACGGACGTTGCGGCTCAATCTTGAAACCCGTTTCTTTCCAGAAAGAATTTTTTCGACACTACCGTTAGACGGTGGTTAGACACGGAAGGATTTCAAACCTTTGGTATCCAGTCCGTACTTTTGTAGGAATCGTCTGATTTTTGTAGACTGTGATTCTAAACTCGGATAAAGATTGATATTTTGAAGAAGAGAAAAAAAAAAAATTAGAATCGATTACGCCGTAATTTTATTTGTAGGCAAAAGTTACTACATTACTGAAAAAGTTTCGTGTTTACAAATCAACGGACGACCGAGCGTGTTTTCTCTCGATATAAATTAAGGAATAATGAAAATAGACACAGAGTCGGATACATCGAGCAAGAGGGTGCCTAGAGATCGTGTGGATTCTAGAGGCGAGAACGAGTTTGCGGGCGGAGTGTGGGGGAGATCTGCAGGGTCTAGGGTACGCAGAAATGGAAGGAGGGAAAAAGAGCCGAGTCGCTCCTGCGGGATATAAGACGGGCAAGACCCGCTCACTCAAATCTCATTACTACGGAACAAACATGCAATATGTGACAATCGTCGCGTAAACATGCCGGTCTATTGGCCCGGTATTCTCGCCAGGGTGCGAGATGAAGGAAGGAAAGAGGAGGAGTTCCGTGAGGAAAAAAACACGACGGGTAACTCGCCGAGAATTTCCTCCTACACGGACACGCACGTCCTGGTATATATAGGTATTATTTTCTTGCCGGTCCTGCGGGATTAGGGGGACGGGGATCGGATCGGCTTCGCCCACGCCTGTGCAACTTGCTCTCTCAATTTTTTCTTCGCACTCTCTTTCTTCTCTCTGTATATATCTCTCTCTCTCTCTCTCTCCCCCCCTTTCGGGTTACCAGTACCTTGTATCAAGACGGAGCCTCCTCGAAGCCACACCATCGACGAAGGTCCGCACACGGCTCACCTTTCGGGAATTCACCTTCTCCTCGTCGCGGCTCACGCATCCGCCTCAATTTCCCACTCGCGTTGTTTATTCACGAGCAAAATGTCAACTTCTGTTATTCATGCGTCAATTTCGACCCGGACCATCCGCGTGCCTCCTCCGCGATACCTGCTATTTTTTTTTTTTTTCTCTCTCTTATAAAGTATGAACAATTTCATACAGGGCTCAAGTTTCCGCCGGGTTACAAGGCGGCCATGGATGGTGGGTGTAGCCGTGTCACCATTACTGGGTGGAAAGCGGGGGTGAAATTGAACGATGGAGGATAAATCGCCAGCGTTTAAAATAATGCGGTAAATTTCACCGCGGTATAAATATTATACCCCTAACTCCCGATATACCTACAGGACCGAGGTGTGAGAATCGAGGAATTAAAGCACAAGGGTATAATATTCTTCCTGAAAAGAGAAACCCCGAGCCATACTTGTTCGATGAGGTATTTTTAGTACAAGAAACCACGAACATCGATAATGTCGTTGTGAAACCCCGGTACTGCCTCTGCCGAATAAACGTAATATGCAAACGCAGAACGTCACGAGGAGAATGAGAGCCGCGATAAAAATGAAAGAAACTAATAAAAATATTTCTTTTATCTCCCCCCCCCCCCCCCCCGCCCCCACTTTCCGGCAGTTTCGCACTGATAAATTATTCCCGATTCGCTTCTCTCTCTTCGATACATCTTTGCTTATAGAGCAAAACAACGCTCGAGTTCAACCGATATATAGGTCGAAGTGCCTTCCCCAGTTCGCGGGGTCCACAAATAGACACTAAACCGAGCGAGCTGTTCGTTCACCAAAATATCTTAGATTCCCGATAATATCGGAAGAGTTTACTGTTATCGTTATACCCGCAGACATCCGAATCGCCTAATTGCTACCCTGATCGATCTGTCGATCGATCGATCGAACCGAGCCCAAATAAGTTGCAAAGAAAGCAACACCGCAGCCAAAAATAAACCCGCTAAATAATACCCCTGCGCTTCCGGTTTCCGGCGAAATAAAATAAGCCCAACCTGCAGCAGCAGCATCGGGACGGGGAACGAGGCGAGGTAACAAGATTGCCTCGCCAGACGGTGAAATGGTAAAAGTTCCTCCGAAGGGGTATAAGCGAAAAGCCCGAGGTCGAAGGCACAGGTCGCTGCGATCACCCCCGCCGGTTGATGCAGCCACAGCTGTGCCTCGCGTGCCCTTTCCCTCTCCCATTGCGAGACGCCCTTCATCCCCCTGCATTCCCATTTCGCCAGTCGTGTACGCGTGTCTGTGGATCCACACCCGCATGGGAAAATAAACGTCCACGTTTACTCGTGCGTATGGTGTTCGCGTCGTGTGCCTACCTACCTACCTTATACGTATTGGGCTGGGTAGAGAAATAAGGGAAGAGGTCTCGACGGCACCGAAATGGCATCGAAACTTTTCAGGGCTGTGTTCGAGCGGTCTGTGAGGGCCAGCTTGGCCTGTGTTTGTGAAACCGTGCGCTGCCCGATTCGATGCTGAAATTCGCCGACCGCCTGGTTCGCTCCGTGGCATCCCCATGGATCGATACTGCTGCCTCCGAGCTCGCACTCTCTGTGGTCGAGACACTCCCTTCGTTCTATTCTGCCTGCACTCGCGCCATCGATGCTGCAACCCCCGACTCTACGTGTCTGCTCTCCGGTGTTTTTCATAATTTTTTTCTTTGTCTGAGGTTTTTTTTTTTTTGTCTTCTACTTCTCGAAAAATCACGCAAACTATCGAGCAGCTCGATAGCACATATATCTTATACGCGATGCGTCTGTGTCTAGCAGTAGCGAAATTGGAACTAAGATTGAAGCAAACAAAACTTATCTCGAGACTTTCTTCGTCTAACTAGAAATGAAGAAGTTAAAAAAAAAAACAAATTGCGAACACAGCAAGGATTTCGGATAAGTTTCGTTGCACGGTCTTTGACTAAATGACTGAAACAAAAAAATTATAGCTCCATAAGAGAATTGTATGTTATTAAATCTCTCATTCAGTGGCAGAGAAATCAACGTACGATGTTATCTGCAGCAGAGCATGAAAAACTGTCAAGTCCGTTTTGTTTTTTTTCTTATTTTTCTGTCAGATGAAATAACCATTCGAGGAGAAGAAGAATGAAAATAGTCAGAACATCAAGACGATAAGAAGAAGGGAGCAGGAAAATTTTGGGGTGAAACAATATCGTTGTTTTAATTAGTTCGACGTTCAATTCGTCGGCAATTTACGTCTAGCCGAAGGGACCGCGAAGCGAGCTTTCCCTGCGAACTGAGATAGGTGCGTAAGACATTCCGGAATATAGTGAGCCTGGTGTATAGGTGTATAGGTGTAGGCGGCGCGTGTTCTCAACTAATTAGACTTCCTGAGAGTACCACCACCACCACCACCATCCAGCCGCCACAGTTATAAGGTCTTCTTCCATCCCTTATACACGTTGCGCTGCTGCCGGTGAATGAACGAAGAAGAAGGGTTGCGAGAATACCGAAAGCCCGACGCTCTCTGATAGGCGCAGGGATTTTGCGAGGCACCGGCGATATCCGGCAGCCAATTTTCTCGGCTCTCTTATACGAGGACAAAGAGGCAACCCCTAACCTTCTTCCGGGTTTCGGCGATAAAAATATGCCCCTCGTACCGCCGCGAGTTTTTACTTCTTTTAGTCACGTTGCTTCTACGGGGGTTGTTGAAGTATACGACATACAATTGCGCCAGACTTCATCTTTTTCTTACTTCAGTTATATTATATCAATGAAAGATAGTATTATCATCTAACCTTGATTCGCAACGCATGGATCGTAATTAAATATTTCGATTTTGTTCTATGTCGCAGGTGAAATTCGGATGCTGTGCCGGTACAGGGTGACTCAGAGGAAGGGTTAAGAGGAAGAGGGAATGAAATAGAGCCGTACTAGGAGGACTCGAAGTGAGCGAGCGAGTGAGTGAGTGGGCGCGTGCGAGAGAAAGAACGAAAGAACTTCCAAATCGACTCGTTTGTTTACCTGAATATACGAGGGCTCGCTTTTCCCTCTCTGTGGGGGACATGCCAAGCAAACATCGCCTGTAACGCTCCACCGCCTATGGATACCAAGGCCCGAGTACGCGTATCCACGTGCGAACCACAGCTTATCTACCAGATGAAAGCTCCCGGAGTGTATTTCTTCCTCATGCAGTTTTGATCCTTTACTCACTCAGCCGACAGTGCGTACCCCCGTCGTTTTGTCTCGGTGAAAATGTAATGAGTGACTGGATGAAAAGGAGAGAAAACGAGGACAGGATTTAAGCTACATGAAAACCGCCGTAAGAACCTATGAAAAATATTATCCCAGCCCTATTTATGTCTGCATTATAACCAAACTACGTTAACAATTAGACTTGGACGATGCTTAAGGGACTCGGTAATGCGACGACATTTTCCACCCAATAATCCTAAACGGTCATTCAACAATTACCTACATATGGACGGGTTACAACCCACTGGGCAGGACTCGGTCAACCGTCCAAAGATCAGGCCAGAGATATGTCGTTAGGAAAAGCAGAGACCCCGGTATTTCCTGCGTCGGGTAACCCAGCGTGAGTAGCGTACCTCGTAGGTGGTAGGTACATGCGTAAATTATACCCGTACGTTGTCGGGTGGAATTAAACGCGATGCCGAGTGGCTAATAAAGTCATCAAAACGAAGCGTCAACACCGCTTGCGACAAAATTGAATCCCCCAAATGTCGATGGTCAGGAACCACGCGTTACGCCGAGGAACTTCTCGTCGTACGCATAAGCATTCGTATCGAGCATCGCCGTTTTGCGTTACTAAACGACCCCACATCGATGTCGGATTACTTGGAAGTGCAGCGGTTAATATTCGCGACGCAAGATCAGAACAGACGAAGTCATTGTGCATGCTGCTCAAACTTTGTTCAACTCGCGAATTATAAACGCTCCCGGGTGGCCGAGCGTCTCTCTGCGGGACTCGGCTTCACCTCCAACGATGCATTCACTCGCCCCTAGAATTCTCTCGCGGGATTATATATCTGGGTGTAGGTAGCGTATACACCTACACCGCCATCCAACTACGCGGGGCTTTTGTAAATTAGCTCTTTTCTCAGACACGGCGGGGAACTGGAGGTACGAGAAAATTCAGAGCGCGACCCAGAAAGCAAATTCGACGTTTTCCAACTGGATGTATCAAATCCAAGCAATTCATTCTCTTCTTCCTATCAAAATTTCTACGGCGGATTGTCGAAAACTCGGCGGATAACAATTTCTTATTAACGTTACTGTAATTCATTCGACACAAGTTAGAATGCTTCTGCAGACACACATTTGAAATGCCAGAATGTAGAATTCATTCGGTCCAGCTTCTCGCTCGGCTCAAATGAACGAACAGGTATATTGAGTTACTTGTCAGTTTCTGTTATGTGTAAAATGTTTGCGGCGGGGGGGAATTGATTGGGTAACACTTACCAAGCTTTCGAGGCGTTCCCAAGATCGTTGTGCAATGGACGACGGCTGAACGTCAACGGTTTGTAAATGCGCTCCCGAGAGTACCGATCCGATATCGTTATCTGAACCGCTGGAAGTAAGTGCTCGAGTTGGGCAACGCATTCCACCAATCACGAATAGAGAATTTTCATTGCACACTCACGCGTCTCATGCCCGGAAATCAATTAACCCGAATAGTAATCAACGCGGCAGTTTCAACGCCGGCTGCATTCACCGATTAGAATATACGAGTGAGAAAAAAATTTTAATCGTGTTTAACGTCTCTTTCTTTCTACTTCTTTCAATTGATCTCGATCAGCATCGTAGGGCGGCTCCTTTCGTTGATGTATTTATTTATTTTTTTTTTCTTTTGTTTTTTTATGCTTCTTCTTTTTTATCCTATTTAAAAATTGTGTTTCCTAATTGATAGTAACGAAAACGCAGATTGCCCGGCGTAGTAAGTCCACTTGAGATGCGATCGGTTAAAAGGATCTACGAGTCGAGTGTTGTTGAGTGGCTTACGACTGGTTGAGCGCGGGCGTTTGATTTATGACGGTTTAATGCATCGGCTAGGTGTCTTTACAGCCTCGTAAATAGGATCAGTCGTTCGTTGTCCGACGGAATTTCACGAGGATTCGCGATGCGTGCAATGCTGGGGGTCCGTAAGTAGGATCGTTAATCCGACTATACCTGCTTAATCGTGTATAACCGCAGATGTAGAACAGGAATACAGCGAGTCCCTGATCGAATGTCAATTTTTAACGACCCGATCCGATCACCGGATGATCGTTCGATTACGTCAAGCTTACACGAATGAACAAGCGGTAATTCCGAATGAGTAAATAATAATTAATTACAGAGAAACGGATTAAACATCATTCCGTGTTTTCGACAGGCGATTGAGCGACTCCCCGGAGGATCGACGACGTTAATATCCTTGGGTTGTCACTAACGAGGAGATAAACGGAGGAGCATCGTTGAACCGAGCGTTTTGGAGGGACGACAACTCGTTTGACAAATTTATTAGTCCCTACCCCGTAATACCGATGCAGTCAACCCGTCGTCTGGTCGTCAGAGTCGACCCGAAAGCCGCCGCCTCGTTTCGTCACTCTGGCAATCCCGTTGGAAAACGCTGAAACGAATGTACAAGAAAGAATTTTCTCGCCCTCCTCCTCGTCGCGTCGATTTCCCTCGCCAATAAGAAGAGTAAAATAAACATCGACGATAATTTCCGCCAACTTATTCACCGCGGAGTTGAATATTTTTCGTGCGGAAAAAAAAAAAAAAAAAAAGGAAGAATAAGGGATTAATTGTGTAACTCGTTAATTAGACAATTGATGATATTGACGTTGAAAAATAATTACGCACGTAGCTGCACCCTGTCATTGGCAATAAGATAAAAATTCTATATGCACCTTACAACCAGCTTCGGGATCAAAGTGCGCTGCGGTGCTGCGTGTTGTCGGTCGACAGTTTTACAGTTAATTCATTAAAACGTTATATTACGCGCGAGGCTTGGAGAGTTTACCCTGCGTGGAAAAATATTTTTGTAATATGGTCAGTGCGTATATGCTCATGGCGAGAGGGAAAGAGATAAGGAGAGGATAAAATACGGGGTAAGGTGGCGTGTACGGTGTGCAAAAGGAACGGCCTGCTTGCGGGCAGTAAACATTCGTTTTTACGGTCAATTAAGTACCTACGTACATACTCTCTGATACCCGGTGAAAAGAGACGAAGCAGAATTTCGTTTTTTATTTATTCATTTTATTTATTTATTTATTTATTTATTTATTTATTTTTTTGTTTTTTGACAATACAGCCAATGAGGATCAGAGCCATTCCAATTCGAGGCCGAAAATATCACGTTACGCGACCATCGAGATTCTCCATAATCGCACACAATTTTCAGCAAGAACGCGCGAACACGATTTTTACGGGTAAAAAAATCACATTCAATTACCGTGAAAACTGAAACTATACCCGCATCGGGATATACTTGTAAAAGCCGTGCGGATTAATGCCGGTAATATTTTTAACTTTATCGCTACGCTGGCGCCGCGATTACGCCTAAAAATTACTCCAAGGTTTGCATAATTCAGACCCGATTAGGCGGCCACCTATTGTTCTCGACCTTGTCATCACGTATGATGTATAATCGCGTGGGTTTGGTATTCAGCTTGTTTCATTTATACCTATATTATAGGTGAAACGGGCGCGCGTAATTCTCAACGCCAAACAAAACGAGAAATTACATCTTTAGCACTGTAATCATCAATTTAGAAGCAATAGCGTAACATATTACGACGCGGCAAAACGACAACGTGGCGTTCGTGTCTGGCATAAATATGTATACCGCAATTTGCCTGGAGAGTCTTGTGTCGCTCTAATCACAGCATAATGTTGCGATTACACAATACAGATGTATACTTTACGTCTGTATGAAAATGCAGGAAATACCGTTTCGAAATGTCGGTAATTCGATCACGAAACAAGGCAACGGAAATTGTAAATATGTATAATATAAGTCTATAAATACTGTGAATTGTAAATTAATAAAGATAAGTATGTGTGTTTGTCTTTTCCTGTGGTACTGATCATTCATTGACATTCCTCCGGGTTATTGATAGTCGGATAAAAATCAAAATCAGTTTATCTCACATGTAAATTGCTGGTGTAATTTTACCCAGCCAACGATGTAAATGCAGCATCGAAGCCAGCGAAACTTTGCCAACGCAAAGATCTGTGAGTAAGGTCAGTACTTGTAGATGATATATCAGCTGGTGCAGAAGCATAACCGTCACGTGCAGACCGAGTCAATCACCGTTGAACTGTATGTGTGTCAGAATAACTGTATGTCAGATTTATAAGTTATAATGTGAGTTTGAACCGAATCGCGGTTGATATAAAAATTTTATTACATGTAATATATCACGTCGTAATATTTCTATTCGTACATTTATCATGCTCCAAAGGTTAAACGAAGTTTAACAACATCCGCCTCGCTCCAAGATAATGACTCAATGCACACACCAACGTCTAATATCATGCTCATGAAGATCCGCTCGAGCTAAAACGTATATAACGTATATAGATTTTGTCTCAGGGTTTTAATAGAGCAGTTTAATTCGAAACAAGTGTGAAAGAACAGAGAGAGTCTGAATATTTCATCGATTTATCGTACAAGCATATTTTTCCATGTTTCGTCTAGAACGATGAGAAATAGAAACTTCTGAATAAAAGTTCTGATATCGAAATTCAGCTGTGCATATAATCTGTTCGACGAGTATTAAGCTCGAGTCTCCAAGAGTAGACGAGAAAAAAATGACATCGTGTATGGCAGGGTTTTCTTAGGGGATCGAGAATTCCGTGTAAACGACTTGGCCGTTGGCCTCCTCCAGGGACTCTCTGACCCGTCGGTCAGAGGGCAAAATGAGATGTGAATTAGAAGTGGAGAAAGGGGTGGGCATCGCGAATTCCTAGGCCCCGGAAGACCGCTTGTCGACATCAGCGTGATACTTGCGTTGCAAAATTTTCAGGTAGGTACTCTTACCGTACAAGTGTTTCATTCGTGGCGGTGGAAATAAAATCGAGGAACGCGTTTCGGCGTCGTAAAGCCACGGAAGTAATTACCGTTGGGAGCATTTTAAGCCGAGTCCAGACCACCCCTGGCATCACCGAGTATTCCAGGCCACGCGGTTAGTCTAGTCGTCGTGTTTTTAAGGGGGTTCGACCGCGTTTGGATCACCCGCAGCATCTAGCGGGCAGCCGGTGAGTCGCAGAGTTCGTCAATCCGCCACGAGATGGCGCCCCGAGTCACGACAAAGATGGCCGAGCCTTCGGCCTTCCCGATTGGCCAAGAGAGAGGCGGCCATTATGGATTCCTAGAATAGTTTGCATAATGATCGCCACCATGGCTGGCGCTGCGACCAATTACGTCACTCCGAGGAGGAGTTCGACCCTACGGCCAACGGCCCCGAGATACGCCCCTTTCCAACCAGACTCCACATCGCCATGCTTCGCTCCGAAATGTAGTAATATGAGCTTTCAGTTGTATGCTGCTTGTACATCGAGCTTTGTAATCCCGATACGAAAAAGAAATATTGAATAATTGATATTGTAAAATGAACCGATCGATCTACGCATGTATTTTTATTGCTGTTCATTTCCAATTTCTGTGCGATGACTTCTAAAAAAATGTTACGTGATACGTATTGCAGATTCGACAAAAGAAAAATAAATAAAAAATAAATAAAACTGCAATTCCGGTTTCGGATCCTGTTTCGCAATTATTCGCGTCGCTCGTCACACGCGATCGTCTCACGATACCTACTTCCATTTGTATGTATCTCGAATTGATCTGTGAAGGAATGTGTAGACGATGACGAATCGTGAAAAAAATCACTAACTATCCCTTACGTCCGGAAACGATACCTTTAACGGGTTGCAATATAATCGAATAACTTGATCGGTACGTGCGAAACAAGAAAAGGGTACATCGGAGTTGACTGACTGGAGGACAGTGAACGGTACCGGGGAATAATATCTCCTCGTAAAAGATTTTATGATGAAAGCGGTAATAAAATTGCGTCATTTAAGTGGACCGTAAGGTTGAGCGAGTCGACGTGTGAGGCAACGTGACGGCACGAGGCGGAAGTCTCGGTCACTCTCACTCTCCGTTGCTTCTCTTTTTTACCTCCAGACTGGACTAGGTATCACAACTGCCCCGCGAACGGGCCGAACTGATATATGTGTACGGGAGACCTTGAAAAGGTGGAAGAGGATGAACGATGAACGATGGTTTACGAGACTCTTGATGGTCCGTTTGGTCTTACAGGTAACGTGCGGTTGTAGTCTTCGGTGGCTGAACGGATGTGGATATAGGCGCAGAAAACAACCGGCCAACACCACCGCCCATCCACCCACGCTCGCATACCCACAACAAACCGCTTCACCGCCAAGACACCAGTCGCGGCATCGACTCTCCACGTGTAAAAAAGACACTCTAACCACCAGCTACGCGTACGCCGGTTAGGTATAGGTGCGGCAGTGCCGTTGCGCTCATAAAAATGTAACGAGCCTGTAAACGGTCGTTTATATTGCCTCGCTTTTACACCCGCTTTTGCTCGCATTGAGACAGGTCGTGGTCCCCTTGGATCCGCTCGCGCGTCACGTCATCACCGGTAGCCAATTTCTTCGCGGTCCTTGTTCGACGTTTCCAACATTCACACCTGAACGTCGTCCTGAAGAGTAACGTTGTGCACTGTACATGTAGCATCGATCGACAACTGAAATAACGACGTAATTTCTCAGTACGATCGAATCTTCACACGACGATCATGGACCACGGTCAACGGTCCAAATTATAAGACGCAATCTCTGGGTCCACTCGTCGTTAATGAAAAGGTCCGAATGGTGGACCTGAAGCTAATATGATCACCTACGCGGTGAAGCGTTCCCGATTCGCTGTCGAAGGGTAGACCCTAGCTGGCCTTGACACTGACCTACAATAACCTGTACGGTGGCTTGACCCACTGCCGTAATACGTATGTGCAGAGCGTGTACATAAACGTGAGAGGGACTATCCTACTCGTGTTTTATGTACATCGCGTAACCCGAACGACCAACCGCTACTATACCTACCTCGTTTCATTCACTCTAAAAAGTTTATTGGCGGTCATAAAAGGCGAGAGAGCGTTTAGCTTTACTTAAAGAGAGTCAGCCGGGTGTATACGCGTTGGTATTATATATCCTCGCGCCGTAGGTATATAACAACCCACAACAACTAGGTATCGTCGTCTTCGGTGTGCTCATTCATCCCTGTCTTCATCCCCTGCAGCATCCGGAATGAATTTAAAGTGGACCACGACGGTTGTGAATTCCCCATTTTTACATTCCGCCGACTTGATGATCCGTCAAGGTTGGAAAGGGACCGGGTCACGTTGTTTTTTTCTTTATTTTTCTTTCAGAAATAGATCACATAAAGGCAACTAGCCTGTACTATTTTCAATGGTTAGTCACTTTCGAATTGTTCCAGCAGATTAATCGATCGCGATAAGTCCCAAGCACCGAATGTTCAGACTTCTCGACATGATGTAAAAATTGGTGATCCCTCTGAAAAAGTGACAACAATATCACTGTTGTTCGGGGTGTAGGAGCGAAGCCGAAATGAAATTGCGAGGCAGCATGGCCAACGAATTCCGAGTAACCGATCAGCGGCGGTCCCGAGTCAAGATCGGTAAAGATAACGTGTAGACTGCAGCGCATGATCCGGGGCAAGTAATGTGAAACGGAAGATTGCCACTTACTCCGAGATCCCGATGAATATCGGAGCCGGTGGGGAAGAAGGCGAGCTAAAAAGGGAATCGAGTGAGACGAACAAATGGAAAAGTTAGGTAAGTACGTGGGGGACGCTTTTGTCGGTCGGGGAATATAAGGTGTTAAAATCGGCGCGGTCCCTCGACTCTCGGCATTGTGATTCCAAGACGCGTTTATTTTTCCCGATAAACTGGATTTAAAAAACCCGGAGCCAGCTACGGCTTTGATCAAGCCTTAAAATACCCGGGTTTAAAAAACAGATATCGCCTTTTCAGCCGTCTGAAAAGTTTCATCCGAAAGTCACGGTAACGAAGAAGAATCGGAGACGTATATTCGTTTCGACTGGAAAACGTGTCTCGCGATGCCATCGTTTCAAAGCGTCTGATTCCTTCCTCCTCCTCCCCTTAAATTCCCGTCCGCAAGAGTCACGTTCGCGGTAAATCTCGCTCTTGCACGTATACACGCACAACGAAGGACTGGTTTAAATATTTACTCGCTTTACTCGTTTAAACAAACATCTCGAGCTTGGCCGAAGGGTAGGTGTGCCTGGTGAACAACGCCAAGGATCACGATTCGAGCCACTTGCAGCGCTCGCTCAAGCTTACTTCGTACTCGAGTATAAGTGTTTGATGGAGTCCAATATGGCCGCCAGTCGAGAAACCCGTTCCCGTGTCTAAAGTTTAATTACACAGGCACAGGCACGCGTGACTGTGCGGGTAGATATACGATCGCTGCTAGAGAAAGAGAGAGAGAGGGAGAGAGATAAAGAGAGATAGCGAGAAAGAGAATTTTTTTTGTTGTTGTTTTTATTCATGTCTTTACCGCTCGATCGTAAATAATAGATTTATTATAATTCCTCACGCGTCTCTAGCGGTATATACATATGCTAAACGGATGAACGATCGAACCGATTATTATACACCGAGCGGAAGCCGCGGTTATATAGCTTGCTGAAAATAATTACCGCGCAATTATAATCTAATAAAATATTCCTCCGACGTACAACTCTGACCGCGTGTTTGTTAAACTGTAGACGTTATACCAGTCAAAGATCAATAGCGTAAGAAGCAATTTGCTGCAACTTTGTACTGTTACGTGTAAATGTATCATTGAAGATTGATGAAAAAATGTATACGTACATCGTAATTACCGACCATGAAAAACATCGCAAGAAATTTCAAGGCAAGAGACGATAGGTACTAGGTTAGTTGTTATTTGCTTCGGTACTTCAGTGTGTAAGCGTTGCGTGAACAAGCCAAGAAACGAACATCCAAAACGAGCAAATTACAACTTCTGGCTGATTAGTCACCAGAGTTGTCTGGTTGCACCCAAAGCTCAAAACTCTTCAGGCGCTTCTATTATAACCGAACTGCGGCCAGACGCTGGAAGGCTCAGCACGGTCTGAGTCGTCTGTTCATAAATATTCCTCGAAGTTAAACCCATAAAGAATAGCCGCAGGCAGGACCGAAGGGTTAATTTTTTGTTCAAGACATGCATACATATATACATATATATATATAAAAGGATAAAAAGAAGAAATGGTAGAAGACAGAACAGAATAAAGCTGCATGCTCGACTCCGCGTCAGAGTCCGAAAAAAACATGAACCAAAAAGACAAAACACCGCGGTCACGTATAAATTCGAAGAGATAAGCTGATATGCAACTTCCACAGAGACTGGAAATCGATAACTTCCACGGTTAGATTTCACTCGACGCCAAATAGTTCAGGCTATAACATCACGTATCCAGTGTTTAGTATGATGTTGCGCCACCTTATGGAGTGTCCAGTTTTACGCGGATAGCTATAATGACACCGTGCACGGCGGTGAGACAGACCGCGATAGAAGGACGCGAAGCGCAAGATGGAAAGGGTTGAGCCGACCTGCAGCTCCCGTCGGTTTTACGAGCGTTTAAACGAGACTTTACGGTCGCTCAGGGGTTGTGCTCGCTTTTCTACTCACTGGGAGTTGCTTGTGTAAAGGGCACGTGACTGCAAAACAGGACCACAGCGATTCTTCGTTGACCAACACATTCGAAACACTTTTCTCGTCCCTGTTGTACCGAACGACCAGAGTTGCCAACGAAATGCCGCGAGGTTCGTTCGTTCGAGTTGCTCACGTGCAAATGAACTTCTGCACTTAAAGCTTGCACCGTGTCTGAATCGCGGAGGGATCGATTCGGAGCAGGTATCAGTGATGGTGTACGAATGCAAGAGAGGTGGTGGGCGTCTTCTCTTCTTTTCAAAAATAAAAAAACACTTGACGCACATCGCGTACAAGCCAAGCGAGGTGAGGAGTAAGCCCGAAGAAGGCAATCGATGCGAGGAATTCCGGAAGGACGTTTTGGTATGCGACACGGAGGCTACAGGACCTGATGGGTAAGACGCGGGTGTCCGTGAGGTAAATGACATTTTTCAGGAGTTTGCCTGTCGAAAGAAAGAAAAAAAAGTGAGCGTAGAAGAGGAGTTGAAATAAAATAAAAACAAGGGAAAAAATGGGAAACATGGGACTAAAGGGTTGAAAGGAATACGACCGCTGGTAGGCCAGGTACGCGGACCGACCAGTGACAAAAATTGAAGGGTTAGACTATCCACGTGTAAAAAATCTGCGACCTTCGAGAATACTTCCCGCAACAAAACTCACTTCGAAAATTAGTACGAAGGTTGAGGAAACGCGCGACGATTCTCATTCGAAAATTGTCACGCTCGGCGTTTTTCTTTTCATACTTCTCTCGGTTTCATAGCTACAATGAACCGCGGTAATATGGAGGAACTGTTTCGATTGATCGGAGACTTTTGATAAGCAATATCAACGCGGTGTATTTCGGATGCTATGAAATTGATTTAAACCGTTCGTCATACCGGAACTCCGTGCAGGTCACCGTGAGTCACGAGCTCCCGTAATATCTACGAGGAAACCAAAATAGGTATTTCGATCGTGGAAGTAACCTCGAATTGGGGCATTAATCCAAAATTGATGATATACGATTTTCCACCAGTTTGTTAAACAACTTTTACCTGTATTACAATTCACAAGGACATTTCGGAAATATCATTGTAATATCGTTCAAAGTACTTTGTGAAAACTTGGAAAGATCGGGTACCAATGTATGCCACGTTTTTTTCCCACTTTTAGAATCTACTTTCTAAGAAGAATAAAAAAAAAAATAAAACGAGCTTTATCGACTTTACGCAAACATCGATAAATCGCGAAGGCGATTAAACGCCGATTCCAACGATGAAATAAATTATTCTTCTTCGATTCCGCCGCCCTCGCATCGAGAGAATCAATACGCCTCCTCGAATTCGATACAAGCCGTAACCGATAGGAAACGATGAGAGATTTTTCAATGCATGTATAACGTAACGAATTTCGGTCGATGTTGTAACGACGCCTCGCAGCTCCGGAGGCCAACGTACTCGACGTCAAGAGTGCCGGCGATGGCGGTTGGCGTCGGGAACCGCCTAATTATACCGTCGGGATGCCGAGACGATGAGACGGGGAAGAGAGTAAGATCGAGATGCTGGCCGAAGCCGGAGGCGCGGCTCTTTGTTACTGTGCGGCCATTCCGAGCCGGGCTCGAGTTAAAAGTCGGAGTCCCGAGTCCCGACAGAAGGTGGCTTCGGCCACTTCCTTTCGTTCCACATAGTCTTTGTCGCAAAATTCTGATACAACTCGCCGTTTCCTTGCCAATTTCGCACGTCGCGCCGATGTCAGCGACATAATTGGATATTTCTTCATTTTTTTTCTTCTGCCCGCACGATCCGCGATTAGGAGGATCAAACAAACACGTGCTCTGTAAGGCTGCCGGCCATTTAGCATCACAAGTGTGACGATATTTATTTGCAAAACGTATCCAGATATAATACGTCTGTTTTGTTTCCTGCGTATTCACGAGCGCTTTTTTCCCCTCCCTGTTTCAATTCGACGAGAATGATGATGATCGCGATGCTGCAGCGACAGCGTTTGCCAGCATGGGTATAACGTGTAATCCGGCTTTGCACTAAAGAGCAGGAATTATCATGACCAAGAGGTATTAAGATGGGTAATTGACTGACCGCGGTATTCAAGTTTTGCAGTGCGCTAACCGGCGATTATTTCGTTATCGCTACCGAGGTGTATCGAACTTTTTGATCGGCAGCTCGTATACGTTCTCGGTAATCTAATTAATGACTTGATTCCTACCTGCAGCTGCCGCTCGTTTGTACCTTATTGCAGTGGCGGTATGATAATAACCTTAAATTAAGCATCCACGACTGTCCGTACGTCTAGATATATGCATATATAACTGTATATATATATGTATATGTATGCAGTGAGCATTTGTTGCGAGAAATTTTAAAAGCTTTTTTATCTTCGTATATTTCTCCTTATTATCGACGCAGCAGTAATGCATTCTTATCTTATTGATATACCTTTCACCTTTTCAATAATACATAATTCGATTATATGAATCGTTATACATACAAAGCGTTTTAAATTCAACTACGGTTGGACAGATGTGTGGTATATACGTGTAAGGAAACCGGGAGTAAAAAAAAAAATCTATTTTTTCCCCCAAGTGCTACCGAGCGAGAATCATGAGGCATGCGGACAAATATTTTGATACGATGAATAAACGTAGGTGTGAAATGTTTATTTATAAACGTTCATCATCGCCCCCCGTCATTATACGAACGCTTAAAGAATTTCCTTAATGCCTTCGAAACGACCTGAGCACTTGAGACTGGCTGTGATATCTCAATGATTAGATGATTCTACAATATAAATATTAACATTTCTCGGCCATTTTTATGTCGAGTTGTTTCACGCTGCCGTTTATCCGATCCTCGTGGATCGGTGACGGGAAGGTTATACCTATACCTACTCCTCCTTCAAATTATCCAACCACGATCAAAGGACATTTTTTATTTTCAATTCAGAAATCAAGATTAAACTCTCTGTCGTGTGAGAATGAAAAGAAAAAATTATAATAATTTCCATGGAAAATAGCTACAAATTTTATACCGGAAATATTTCAAACCCTCCGGTTTTTTCTTTGCCAGAAATACACACGTGTATAGATACATGTAAAAACAGGTCTTACACGTGTAAGAACATCCTCTGAAACAAAATTGCTTGAAAATTGGTCAAACGGCGCGACGGGACCGGAGCTTCCTGCGTGAACGCATGAATTCCTAGCGTTCTTTTCGTTTATTTTACTTTTTTTTTCACAGAGGAGCTAGAAGCTCACGAGCATAAATATGCCCGTATTCAAGCTGGATAAATGGATAGGGTGAGGAAAAAAGTTTCGTATTAAATCCATTCACACCGTATTTCTACACCCTTCGTCTACTCGTCGTGGACGGATAAACTTCTCACCCACCTGCAGGGTTGGAAATATTCGAGGCTTGGGTGTATGTACGTACAGATACGAATAGCATGACGCAAAGCCCCTAGGCAGGAGTTGAAAATTCAATTACCCTGAGTCGCATATCAAAGTCAACTCGAAAATGGCGATACCGGAAGATACGACATCGAAAATTTCCGTGTCTTGACATTGAGGTACAATCCCCGTGAATTAATTCCCTGTAATTAGACAGGCTACGATTAAAGTGATCCGGAGATTCCTCCGGTAAGCAAAACGATTCCTCACCTTTTTCATCCCCAGTTCATCTTTCTTCGACATACGATTCGCGAAATGCTTAATTATTCGACGGTTGTAGAAAATATCAGAATTGAAGGGCAACGCGGTATTCGAAGAAGCGAGAGAAGTGGATAACCGCGAATCAAAGTGTGCTAATATAAGTAAGACAGACGCTTCTGTACGCGACTCCCGTTTGGAAGTATAAAAGGGTGCTTGTAAAACGGGGCGTCTGTTCCCAGGATTCTAATTCGCTCCTGACGTGCTTTCACGGTTTGCGGGGGCGAGGAAATTTAATTAGAAAAAAATATATATAGCCCGACGATTACCAACCAATTTGCTAAGTTTTCCCCGCACTATTAGGGTTACGTTATATACCTACCAAGGCAACGGAGGTTGGTTAAACAGAGAGACAGAAACGAGCACCAACCACGCCATGGAAAAGAAGGAGGAGAACGAGAGCTGCTGGCTCAGATGCTGCTATTCCTGCGAGGTGGTTCGTTTCACCTTCGCACACACACACATTCCCACGCTGCGAGACTCCCCCTCTGAACCTGCAGGACCATTTTCAAACGGAGTTGGCCGCAGCCCGCAGGTATGCTTAAGTGCGGCAGTCGGGCTGGCAAATTTCAGCCTCGAGCCCCGCAGCTCGGCTAATTAGAGCTTGATTGGCCCTTCCTCTCTCGTTGCAGAGCTAGGGCCGTTTTCGCGAACGCGTTACGGTCCGCCGCCGTTACCACCGCAGCTTCCGTTCGCGCTGCGCTAACCTCACCTCGATGTAAAGGAGTAGATATATAATTCTCAATCCTCCAAGCTCCGCCGCGAATTTATTTTACACCGTTAATTCGTCCCATTTCATCTGACCTCTACGTGTCTCGGCAGGAAAATTTCTTCAACCGTTTCAACCACGCGAAATTATATGTAAGGCCGGTGGATTTTCTCCTCTCTCAAATCCCGAAAATCCTGCGGCAAAGAACGATTGAATAAAACAGATACATGTACAGCCAATTTTCATGAGAGTCGACGTCGCTGAAACACTTTGCAAATTGCAAGTATACGTTACACGGTTAGAATTCTCCTGATTCTTATTCACGAGTGTCTGCTGCACAGACGTATTTTGCACAAGTTGAACGTTGTTTACCCCGACTAGATTATACAGAACATACTGTATGAGACGATTTGCGAAATTTCGTCGCAGGCCGTTGTCACGTAATCGGTTAAAGCACGTTGACGAGGAATTAGGGCAATTATCGTTGTGGATAAACAGGGACAGAGTGCTCCTGTATTTCCATCTAAAGACGTCAAATGTGGTAAAATTGGGGGATGAACTCTCACCCCGGTGACGGAAGTATCCTCAGAGACGTCGGTGTACACAGCTTGTTATTACTGCGGGGTCGATGACGCCGAGTTGTAACATTTTGAGTAACGGACCGAGCCGTCGTCCAGGATCCCCGAGATCCCAAGTTTAACTACACGCTGCTGACATCCGACATATATGCGGCGGACACGACACCTTCGACAAGCGCACACGAGACAGTTCACTACGTATAGTCATTATTGTTGTCCCGATTACCATCGTCGTTGTTATTGCCGTTACCGTTGGTGTCAACATTCCGCATGCAACCACGGGTATAACGAAATACCGTAACGAGTTACTGGAATCCCTCAGGTAAGCTCCCCACAGAAGCTAGTATGTGTACCTTGAATCATCTTGCGTCTAAATCGGTAGACAAAAAAAAAATCCTCGTAAATATCGGCGATGCAACTGTAATCTAGCGAGTGCAGGATTGCTCGAGATTAATAACTGATCCCAAGATCGGATGCATCGTGTTCGTTATTGAATAACGTAAATAACCGTACATCAAATAATGCCACTTGACCGATTCTCGAGTTATACAGACACGATGTTCTCGAGTCACGGTGGATTTGGTGCAGCGGTGCGGGGGCGAGAATTATGGATGAATAAAGCATGTGCTCAAAACAGTATATACGAACGTTTACCGTGCTTCGCGGCGAAGCAGGACAAGATTTACGAGGCTACTCTCGAACACACGTGATATAAACAGCTAGGTTAAATATGTCGAGACCTGTATGTATAGGTTTACAGGCAGTATAAACGGCGAGCGAAGCAAGCCCCTGTCTGCGGCTTCCGAGACGAGACGAATGTCTGGCCCGATGCATCCGGAAAGCTTTTGTCTACCCACTGACCCATCGCCGAGTTATCTTCGACCCAGGATATTTAGCGACGAACAAACGACCGCGATCGCGACGATTGCGCAAAGGTACGCACTCCTCGTAATCGGGTTCGTGAAACTTGACATGTTGTCAAGTGCTTCATGTATCAGGGATACGCGAGGGACGGGTAAAGCTGTTTAACCGCGTCGTCTCAAACACTTTGCAAGATCCCTGCACGTGCAAGCACGTGATGATGTAAGTTTCGCAAGACGTCGAAAAGTGTTTTCAGGCAAATAGTACCCGAGCACGAATTTGATATCTTCATCGTGCGGAGAGACGTTTGGAAATTGTTTTTGTCCGGTGATCGTTGCGAATTAATTACGGGCAAGACACTTGAAATTACCCCGTCATGAACGATCAATTTAAATGAGGAATATAAAACTGAATTCAATGATCGTTGAAAACGAGTGAAAATCCCCTGGTGGTTTATGGTGAGATCGAATGTTGCGTAAGTCGTGCAGTGATATACTGCCCAAAATCATGTAAAGAGTATACCTGCGCATGGAAGAGTGAACGTATGGGAATACGGTATGGCGAAGGTGAATAAGGTATATTACGTACCTAGTAAAATCGTGCAATAGGTACGAGGAATCGCGACAGCGGCGACGACGGCGGCCCCTTTATCGCGATTGCATTAAAACTTTTCTCATCTCTCGCTAATCTTGAAAAATGGTCTCATCCGCGAAGGTATATGGAGAAGACGGAGGGCGTTGAGTGGGTATAGTCGGTAGATATATGTGCGCTAGTCACGGTCTGGCACGTGGAAAAAAGAAAAAAATTACAACAGAAGAAAAAAAAAAATCAAACGACAGAGAGAAAAGAATATGATAAAAGGAAAGAAAAGAAAAACTCTCAGAGCCACGCGGCGCTGGGATAAATGGAAGGGGTAATTACCCTCCCGGGTGTTCCTCGGTGTTCCCTGGAGTTCTCTGGAAGAATCTCGATTCCTCCTTATCCCACACACGGAAAGATTCTCCTCCCCATCGCGCCCTCTCCGGACTCGTATATTATACGTTTCGTCGAAACGGAAAGTTGGCTCCAGAAATCAAGAAAACGTGAACAAATCATCGGGGTGACTAAAACTTGTTATCCCAGATCTGGAAAAGTTGGCGTAATTTTACCCGCACCTGGGATTTTTTTCTAATGAAAGCCTGCAGCGAGAGGCGAGAGGCGAGTACCGAGTGTAATCAGCCATTTGTAACTCGGAGCGTTCCCGACAAAGTGCATTTCGCCCGACGAAGGGGGTCTCCCATGCACCCCCGTGGCCGGGTCGGCGAGGCCAAGAGGTCCCCACATAGGCTGGGTCGTATGGACCGGAGTCTGGAGCGAGTATTGAACAGATGCGCGCGCATCCCCGTCTCGCCATCCGTCGGAAGGATCGCCATGGATGCATTAAGTTTCCATGGTGACACGCAGGGAGGCTGCATTCGGATGCAATTTCTCCCCAAGGTCATCTTCGGTTTTTCTTTCTCGTCCCCCTGACCTCAGCCGGCGAATTTCACCCTCTTCGAAAAAAATTCCCAACCCGATCGCGGGCGGGAGATAATTCCGGAGACTGCGTTCGCGATTGAAACACTTCACGCTCCCCCTTTTTTCCCATTGTCATTTTCCGACGATGTGTAGGCATGTATAAAAACAACGGAAACACCGACGTTTTTTCTTTTATACACAGCGAGATTTTATCGAGGGCAGTGGCGTGCCGGGTGACCAGCAGGTGGAACGGCTCACTTTTTCCCTCCCCGATTTTCACCTCCCTGCGGATGGTATAATATTTTTACCACCCGATACATAATACCGGAATTGAATACCCGTACGAATTGAATTATTAATTATTTGCTTCGTTTTTTTAATTATGTATATTCAAAGTCGGATAAATTATCGTTAAATTTTATCGTTCGATTGTGTAGAAAAGGTTTGATCCAAGTGTTTGAAAAAATCTTGTAAAGCGAACCCTGGACGATAATTTACGGCAAACATTTTATATATACGCGTGCGATTTATACATGAAACGTGTATGCGCGGATGAAAAATCTAACTTTTATCGCAATAGATGTTATAAACATAAGATCAAGTTGTAGAGAGGATACGTGTTTCTGCAACACCTATTCGAGAGTCCTTCGATACATTGTTTGAAAAACGTTGGAGTATTTATCGCTGTTCTTGTGCGTTGCAGAATATATAAACAGAAGCACGAAGAGCATCGCGTGAAGACTGTTTTATTTTCTAATTCACCGATCCTTACGTGAAATCGGCTGACCTGATCCGTATAAGCAAAAGGCAATCTTCCGCAGCGCAGAATGCAACCCCGTATAATTTTCGTTATACCGAGTCGTTACGATCAACTTGAATGAACGAACGTATACAGGACGAAACGTAGGTTTATGAAGATACGGGGCGTTTGCCGCGGTGGCCATCCGGCGAAGCCGGTAACTCTTGGGGCTAAGGATATGCAAATTGAAAATGCGGAGGTTGTCCAGCGAGGCGAGTTGAATATTTGCATTTGCAGATTTCTTCCAGCAAGATCCCGCGAGTCTGCGATTCACTTGTTATTGGCTCGCGTGCGGAAGGGAAGGTTCGCAATATGCTCCGGTATTCCAGTCGAATTTCAGGGATTCAAACAACGGACGCAAAGTCACCGGAACAACAAATTGATATTCGTTGTTTACCCACCCGTCGAGGCCAGCCCCTCTGATTATTCCCGTTTAACCGGAACGAGGGAAGGGAGTTGCGTTGTTTACAAGAAAATGATTCGAAAGAACGGGGGAGGAAAAAAAAATTGAAAGTAAAAAAACATATAACACTGAAACCCGAGTCACGTCTGAGCGCGCGAAAATGAGAGAACGTAAGAAATGATTGTATACGATATACGTGAATAAACTGGTAGGTGGTTTGTGTCAAAGTTATACTGAATTTCACCGCGTTTCGACTCCCCTGCAACAGACTGCGGACGAGCTTGACTGCAGGACGACTGTTTCTGCAGGGCGTAGGGTAAATAAAAAAAAAAAAAAGGCAAGGAAGAGGAGACAAGAAAAAATGTGAAACGGTCAAGAAATCCGGGGTCCTCATAACCTCGCCATATATAACCCCCAAAGATCGTGAACCCTTTTTTTATAACCCTTTTCCGAAGTCGTAGCTCCGTCGGTAATTGTGTTTACCTGTCGTCTGAGTCCTGTAAAAGGACACATCTCGTCATGCACCTTGGTATAATAAAACATGCGAAAAAAGGCTTAAGGTCTTGCCGAGTCCCCGGCGGTGTCATAAACCGATTGAAACGCTCGAAAGGTGAAAGAATCAACGTCCAAGGTACCGTCCAGGGCGTTAAAAAGGGTTTACAGAATCCGTGGAAAGGGGTAAGTAAAGAGTTGGAGACCGTTTTACCGTTATCGTCTCAGCAAATAGGAAATGTCCTCGAGGTAAACGAGAGGGAGAGAAAAGAAGATAGAGACTAAAGGGGAAAAAAAACCGCAGGAGAACCTGCAGCAGGTGAGAAGACCTCGGACTTAGTCGAGGTCAGTCGTCCTAGCTGAAAACGATCCTCCGCGAGTGTCTAGAAAATTCAAGGTTGCAGGATGTGTTTTTCTCGTTCAACGACACGATCTTCCAAGGCCGCAAAATTCTCAGCCAAGCTGCGCGTTCCACGTGTGTCCTCATCTCATGTCAGACAAGGTAAGGTTAAAATTGCTTCCAACCCACGTACCGATCCTCTTCCGCTGTGCCGTGCTTTCGAACTATAGCCGCTCGTGCAGGTGGGTGGAATGAAACTCGATATGTATACACGCGAGACCGGGAGATGAAAACGATGTCATTGATACCCGCGTGCACACGCCGTCAACCCCCGTCTCCTCTCCCGTCCACTTTCGAACCGTCCTCTTGGCTCCACCGGATAGTATATTGAAATTGTACCGAACGGGTGGTAAGTGCGAACTCACGTAGAACCCGCTGGTACTACATGTCCACCCACGATCTGATCACGTCCAGACGGCGTCCGTAGCTTGGGGAGAGTAACTTATGCTCGAGTTATACGTGGGTGTCACCGTCCTGCAGGCTAAGAACCCGCGTCCCGGCGTGACTGTCACACTTTAGTGTTTGCACTTGATCGTAGTACTTATATACTTGCAAAACAGTAATGAGACCGGAGGATTCATTCGTTGATGGGTTTATCAAGTCATTCTTTTACCGATCATTGTACCTAATCACGTTGACCGGTCAACTTACGATCAGAGCTACGATTTGAAAATAGCTCCGGTAGTATCGGAAGATAAATGTTCGAATGTTTCTAACTTTCGGTTGGTTCCGACCCAGCATCTGTAGGTGGATATAAACGCCGTTTTTGGGAGGGACGATTTTAACGCGAGCGGTAGACTGAGCGCTCGGTATTTGGTGAATTTGCGAACCATACAAAGTTGGAAAGAATTTTGTGCGAGGGAGTTCGTACGTGCAGGGGCGTATATAACAGAGTTCTACGCGGACCTTATAGCCGTACGTAATACACACAGCCAGGTGAGGGGGTGGGAGGGGGTCCCTATTATCCGCGACAGACAAAAATTGCGAAAACTCCGAAGCATGGGGCGTATCAGACAAGATATTTCCACGGCAGAGAGATGAAATAAAATAACAGAAGGTACTACGGAGAATATACGGCATGGAGACAGAGAGGGAGAGACAGAGAGGGAGAAAGAGAGAACGATAGGGAGGGGAGTGGAAGAGGCTGGAACAACAAAAGTTCAATTTCGAGGAATGACGAGGAAAATCTTTGCCCCATATGGGTAGGAGGAGGGTAGAATGATCCGTGCCCACACCTCCGAACCAGCTTAGTTTTTCGCCGGTCGGTTATTCGCGCGTAGTTGGGTGAGATGGGCACACCTTTATGTATATTAGTTTTTCGCTCATACGATGCTGCACAGGATCTACATCCGAGATTCACGAGGTTGCATGAATAGGCGTAGAATATTCCACGCAACATACGGAACAAGAAGCCGCATCTGCACCAGCTTATATTCAGAGGTCAAACCGGGGTCGAAAGAGGTTTCAGATCCAGCCAGTGTCTGCTCTACCTACTCGATCCATGGTGCATGTACATACGCTCGCTGATGCATGCATACACTTGTACATGCCGGCTCTGGGAATGAGAGGGAAGAGGCGATCCCCGGAGTCTCGGTATGTGGCGGTAGAGGTTAGAGTACGGATGCAGAGAGCATGGTACTACCACTGACGGGACGGTGCAACGGCAAAAATACCCTGGAGACTAATTCGGCGTCCTGGCATCCGAGCCAAGATAGGAGAAGCTCAGACGTCTTTTCATCCCGACGCAAACTACACGACACGACTGTAATACAAGGTATAAGGTACATCGTAGGTAGAATACCTGCATAGGTGTGTATAGAACCCGGACATGTATACTTCCTTTTCCAACGTAAAGATGGATGGATGGATGGATGTTGCCGGGAAGTCGAGCGTTCGTGATTTTAGCGCTAGTTGGAATAAGAAGGGTTGTAGGGGGGCAGGTAGGGGGGAGGAGCGAGGTGGATGCCTCATCGCACGGTGAAACTTACCTCCTGATATATTCCCGGAAATCCCCTCAACGAACGCTATATGCGTTGGCTTGTCGGATATCCATGACTTGGGTGAAAACCGTCGACTTAAAATTTTTCCCCAAATTTTTTCTTCCTTTCTTTCTCCCTCCCTTCTTCCTCGATTTCAGCCTCTTAGTTCAAACGGAGAACAAAATTGTTAACCTCGACACTTTCTGGCCCGGTATCGATAGCAATTTTTTCAACCACATTCATCCACCTATATATATATATACGTTTGACCAGAAACGCCAAAATGAAACAGGGTTACGAAATATCAGAGATCGCGGCCGCAGATGCGATCAAAGTATTCCCCCCGTCCCACCGAATGGCTGTATCATGTATATGTTTGAGCGGCGAAAATTTTGTTGGAAAATCTTTTGGCTCGCCTAGCTGCTCGATGAAGTACCTATATCTGCGGAGTAATGTACACGAGTATACTCAACCAGCAGCTGGGGCAGAGCCAAGGAACATCAGTTATGCGCAACTCGTTTTCAGCCAAGAGGCTTTGGAGGTTCATGTTTCTTTTTCTTTGCATTTTTCATTTATTTTTAGTTCCTCGTGTTTTTTTTTGCTTCCCCTCACTCCGCCCCCTCCCCCTGTCTCTCTCTTAGCTACTCTCTAGATTTCTTTCCTACTTTTTTACCAGAAATAGACGAGTTTCGCAAACTTTTTCGCAACCAAGGTTTCCTACCAGGTATTCCAGCAGCTTCAACCCATGATCCTCAGCCTGAATTCGTAACGCTATGGGTGAACTTTTTAATTCAAAGTGAATGACTCCTTTTCCACCGGCATTCCGCGTTACCTGCGGTATCATTTGCACGGTGTTTTTCAAAATTGATACGGTACGATTTTTATCGAGGGATCGACCCCGTCCATTGACTTTTGGATACGCGATGCAGTCGGGTAAAAGAAACGATTATCAACGGTGTGCTGACAGCCGATTAGTTTATCGTTCTTACCCGTTGTCCTATAGTCGTAAATATGATGCTGCAGAGTTGAAGTGAGTCTAATTTATGCGCATCGTCCTCTTACACACCGTCGTATCGTATCTTTCCGTTTGAACCGAGACAGGCCACGATACACAGGTTCCTCCTCCTCCTCCTCCTCCTCCTCCGTCTTCTTCTTCTTCTTCTCTTTATTATCGCGTGAGTCGTTCCGATATCTTCGAGTATACCCACATCTTTTATCGACGTTCTGTACTGCGGCTTGGCGTGTGACAAGAAAACTTATTCCTAAAAAAGGAGGAAGAGAAAAAAGAGAGAGGACAACCATACTTGAGAGGCTGCCAGCCACTTCTTCCCAACACTCGTTTAACCTAATCAGCAGAAATTTTTTTCAACAATATTCATCATCATCATAATCTCTGAGAAAATTGTCAACCTCTTCCGAACCCAACGGTTATCCGCAGCATACGAGTTTCGATTCCGTGTGTTTTGAGCAGAGTATAAATTTGAAGCTTGCCTCGTGGCGTCGCCGAGTGTGGAAGGACGTTGTTTTTGAGAGTACTCTTAGGTACCCAAGGTATAAATACATCTCCTTACTCTCTCTCTCTCCGCTTCTCCCCCACGTCCCCAGTCAAAATAAACGAGAAATACATTTTTGGTTAGAGAGGAGAGTGGCCGGTGGATGGATGGCAGTGCCCGGGCATTGGTGTACACGCAAAGTCCGTGGCCATACTGGATGGTGCGATGTTTGCCGACGGCAAGTGAGCGGCGAGAGTTGGCTGTACGGTTGATTCGATGAGAACAGAGCCATTCACGAGGCCGGTCTGTCGATGGCGCCATCTCTGGTACGTGGCCAAAGCTCTTGGATGTAAAGTCCATGCCACATGATGTTGGACGCGTTAAGTACGCCCACTCCACATCTCCGTCGTCGGACCCCGACACGGTCCTATCAACAATTATTATTACACCTCACGCAAGCTTTACGACGTCCTTGCTCCGCTTTTTGACCACGCATTTACTTAGTGCCGGCCAAGCCAATCGACCAACATTATACGCACCATCGTATTTTTGTTTTATTTCATTCTCTCGCCATTACCGCGTTAGCTTTTTATGCGAGAAATAGTTTCAAGGCAACATCGCGGTCTTCGCGATTCACACTTGCTCACTTATGCAATCAAACTTCCGTCAACATTCAGCAACATTGGTTTTAAAACTCGGTTTCTTCGGTTTCGCTCAAGTCCTGATGACAGAATTAATTTTCTAGTGGCTTGTACGGTATGGATATAAATTTTGAACATCTCTCTGTCCGGTACAGGCAAAATTCAGTTTTTAAATATCACTAAGTCAAATAGTTTCATACAGCCGTCGTCATTTTTCGTCACCAGGTATTACAGCCCAGATTCGACATCTCAAATTATTTAACAGAAAAGACGAATAGATACAGAACTCTAGAGAAAAACCAAAATGTCAGATGTTTCAACTTGTAAATACATCTGATACGACAGAAGTTCGTCTTTGGTAATCAAATTTATTCACCTATACTCAGACACGTCACACAAGCACGAGACGTTAACCTTCCTCTCAGTCTTCATTATTCATCATCAATTCAATCAGCATCTCGATTCGCGTTGCAATTAATCCTGATCTTTGAACGTAGAATAAATTTATACTAACTGGTTAAAAAAGAAGAACCATACACGGTATCGCAGGTCGATTTATCTCAACGAAATACGACCGGGGACAAAAAAAAAAAAAAACTAAAAATCGCAATACACGTACATGATATGTTATTTACAAAATTCTCGTCCGACAAAAATCGACGTGACTCGTAAAATCAACGCGTCACTGGAGCGGAGTGAAATATTTTCACGGTCAGGGTATCGAGCCGCAGAAAGATTCCTTGGTCAGTTCGTACAGTCCAAGATAAAAAGGAACGTTCGGGTCCGTTTCGGCGGTCCGAACATTACGGAGTGTATCTACTTGCCCGAGTACATAGGATCTGTTGTGTACGAAACGAAGGAACGCCTATATATCCCACGATACGGATAAATGGCCAGGTAGTGGAGGAGTCGCCTAAAGCGGAGGCTAAAAGTCCGCTGCGGTCCCTCAGGTAGAACCTCGCCACCTGCATGGGCGAAGGTATCCGTGCCCTTTTGCCTCTGTGTCTGTGAACGAGAGAGCCCTGGCATCGTGTAACGTTTCCTTTGGGTCGATACGCCGAAACGACCCCCAATGGACAACCCCTACCTCTCGAGTCTCGGCTCGGCTCCGACGTTGGTGGGTGGAGGGGTTGGGCAAAGACGACTCGTCCTCTCCCTCACCCCCTGGACCACCCACGACTGCCCTCGATCCCGACCCCCGCCACCGCCCCCGCCCTCCGGCAACTCGGAGCGAGTAAATCGAGTTGAACCTTTACTCAGAGATGGCGCCACCGAATCCTCGCATCTTCAACCACGACCAATCAATAGAATTCCTCTGCTGCTTTTTATTTTTCATCTGCCGCACCGTATCTCCTCCATCTTTTACCTACCACGATTAGGCAACCTAAGCTTAGGTGCTTTTATTTATTATTTGTACAATCAAATTTTATGCGCCATAATATACACATACATGGGAATAAAACGTAATGTAAGGGGATAGCTACTGAAAAAAAAAAAATACTCTCACTATCGTTGACGATTTATTTCTGCTTTTGAATCACCGGGCGGCGCATCGAATTGCTCGTGGAATCCGGTACATCGATGCCTGTTTTTAATTGTTCTGAAAATTTAAAGGACTTTCGAAATTCTTCGTATACCGAAAAGAATATTTTTCTTCTTCATCTGATTTCTCGGCATATTTTCCTCGCGTGTATTATATCCTCTTATTCATCTTCGGTAGTGTGAGGTTTCGAATTTTATGTGGGAAAGAAGACCTCGGATACACGTAGGGTTAACGACCCGGGAATGATCGCTCCTGTATCGGAGCTTCTTCGTATCGTTACGAAGTGTATATTTCCATTAGACCGGAAGAGCCTTGCTCTTACCTTTGGTGATTCGTGAAGTATGGGGGAGGGGAGAGAAGTGCATGCGCCAGCACGGTAGCTCCCAAGTAGGTACGGAGAATTTTTAAACGTGTGTAATAAAATATGCGTGACATCACAGTAGTGACAATCGTTGAACGATCTCTTTTTTATGATCTAAATCAAGACGTAAAGAAACGATTGCACTCTTCGCTATTTCTCGTCAACTGTAGTATCGAATTGATCAATTAATTATGTCGAGTAATTCTATCCTGTAACGCGTAATGCAGACACGCGTTTTCCATTACTCACAACGTGCAGCGTCAAGTAGCCACTCCGAGTAACTTGAGTGTACACATATAACGAGGAATATAAAGTTCGGTCTGTTTAATTCGAGTACCTCTTCACTGGCGCGCACTAAATCACATGAGATTAGGAATAACCATAATTTCTTAAAACGCAACTTTCCTGTATCTACTTGAAAAATTCTTAAAATATCATCGCCATAAAAGCTACGTGTGCACAAGTACCGATCTCGTTACTCTCGGGTGAAAGAAGCATCGAGTAATTAGCGTGAGAAAAATTGCATGTTAAAATCAAAGATTAACCACAATCGTCACAATACGTACGATATTACGTGAGCATATTTTAATCGCGAAAAAATCAATGAGGAATTTTTTTTTCCACTCAGACTACGGCTAATGATAAACTACTCTATACACTATCGATATAGTTTCAGCTGAGTGCCCGAAGGAGAAAAAAAAAGAACAAAAAACTCGACATTATCCGTATAACCGGTACCGAGTTACCAATAACCGTATAAAATACGCGGAAGATAGTGATCGATACTTATCACAAGTCTCGGCTAAAGAGAAGAAATAGTAAATTGGGGTGGCGGAGCCAGGCATGCATAACGACGAGATAAAATAAGCCGATTACAGAAGAAACAAAGAGCGCCGACGAGCAGTCTTCCTGATTAGCATACCTACGCCTTAGGTAATACTTAAAATACACGTAAACGTCGGTAATGCGAATAACCGTCGATGTGCACAGGTATATGTATACCTTTACACACCAACGCACACTGTACAACGTA
Organism: Neodiprion virginianus; assembly: GCF_021901495.1. Taxonomy (NCBI): domain Eukaryota; kingdom Metazoa; phylum Arthropoda; class Insecta; order Hymenoptera; family Diprionidae; genus Neodiprion; species Neodiprion virginianus. The sequence continues at coordinate 2,719,939 of NC_060877.1, read as the reverse complement.
CATGTATTCGCGACGAAGCCACGACTCGAGGAAATTGCCAGAGCTTCGAGCTAGCCGAAGATGTTCAACCAGTTAATCGTGCCTCGCTATTATACCCGATCCGCCTGTTTCTCTTCCAGGCAAACGAACACTAGAACCTACGTATATATACGTAAAGAAAATAAATCGTTGGATGTACAGAGTCACGGAATTAAAGAGACCACGCTGAAGCAAGAAAAAGGAGAAGATCTGCGCGAAATTTGCTGAAAGACGCTGAGATACGCCCAATAAAAAACCGCAGGAAACTCGTCGACTAATTCCGCGTCGAGGAAAATTAACCAATATATATATATATACGCGATACTGGTTACACGAGGGAAGGAAAGAAACCGTGACGTTTGAAAGGGTTCGTTCGAAGGTACGAGTGATTGGGGGATGATGTGCGCGTCTCTTCTCACCCCCGACAAAATCAGTGGCGCGCGACGATCCGTCGAAACAAGATTTTGTCTCGTTGTACGGATTTCGCGTAAGTTGCAAAGAGATACGATATTTTTCTTTGAATCCGTCTCTCTCCGGTGCACCGTACGTACACCAACCTCTGTTTCGGCCGTCCGATCTTTCGGAGAGTCTGTGCAGGATACGGGGAAACGGGGCGAAGTAAGGGATGAAGAAAAAAAAAATGAGAACCCAGAATCGCGAGGGCCAATCGGAGCCCAGCTTTTCTCCGACGCGGTCGATCAATGCGGAGCTCTCTGTACCGACATGCACCGCATACGGAAGTTCCGACCCAACCCAACCCAACCCAACCATCGTGATCCACGAGTCGCACCCGACGGAAGAAGAACGCGCGCCTGTCTTTTACCGACTCCATCAAGTCTCACGCTTTTTAATTGAGCTTGGATCTTTTTAAAATTGTCCAAGTCTCATCTACACTGAGTAAAATTTCATTTGTTAGAGTAACTAGAAAAATTCAGTAAAACAGATATCGTTAAAAACACTGTTCGAACATTGTTGGAATTGCGAAAAACGAGGTACACCGCAACCATTTTCCGCTATTGTCGATCCTTTTTTGGTAATTTCAACGCAAAATCAGTTTGTGAGGTTTACTCTACATTTTTAGTTGAACAAGGCTTTAACGTCAATTTATCATTGCACGAGCATTAAATTATCGCAAGAGTTACAAGAAAATATAGTAACCGTGATCGTAATGAGAAACAACAGTAACGGATACTAGACTTTCTGGTAACAGCTAGAAAACGAATTTTCATTCTCTACCTGGAACTATATTTTTCAGTTGTGGTAAAAACTGAATATAGTTAAGGAACGAGCGGTAACCGAAACTAAAAATTTCTCTTAGTGTAGTTCCGTCGTTGAATCATTTTTGTGCATCTATACCCAAGTTTTAACTAAACAATCGACGCAAATTTTGATCCAATGAGACGACTGAAAATCACGAGAAAAATCTAAAAATTTTCCAATTGCAGCTAACGATTGATCATGGATAAAATGATATTTGTTTAATTTCAATTCTTCGTGCATGGATAATAAACTGATATCGATACTTTCGGGCAAAAAGCCCAAGTCGGATCGCACGTAGGCGAGTCGAGAGGTTCGAGAGTAATGGATTTTCATTAAGGTTAAATTAATCCTACAGGCAGGTAACCATCAAGGTCGAATTTCGGGCGGAGAGTGGCACGTTTTATAAAGGGCGGGTTATATAGAGGCCGAGAGGGCCTGAGGGGTTGGGAATTACCGGTAGGTATAAGATGTCTCTGGAGTTTCATTCTTCATTTTGTGAACTCCATCGAGAAGAGTGGCTCCTTCCATTCGGGCTTCCGAAGGGTTCTTCGCTTCCCTTTGATTGTCCCTTAGGTCGGGTGGGCCGAACCCCAAGACACGAACCGTGAGAGTCGGGGTTGGGTTTCAGCCGAGCTTTCGGTATGCCTTCACGGATACAGAGAACGATTCGTCGTCCGCACGTCGCGTCGAGCCGATCACGATAATCGGATTAATTAATCCGAAAGTAGAATATCGCCCGTAAGTCGCGTCTCCTCTTCGTCGGGCTCATCTCCATTTTCCTTTCCTCTGTACTCTTCCTTAATTCGCCCCTTCGTCTTCTTACCTTCGAGTACGGTATAAAAGCGTCCACGAACCAGAGTGCGAAGAAGCGATGTTCAAAATTTACTCCCGCCGCGTTCCCGTTTCAGCCTCGAAAGAGAGCGAGAGAATAGCGAGCGTTAAAAGCAAATTAAATTAAGATACGGATCTGTGTCGGTCGTCTCTTCCAGACGTTTTAGAGCAGAGGCAGTGTTTCTCCGCTCATCCCCCGTATTTTTCCTCACCCCTCCCCCCCCCCCCCCCCCCCCCCTACTATTCATCCTCTCTTCCGTCCAATTACTCCGCGCGTACACTCGAACCTCTCTCTTTCGTTGTTTCGACCCTGTACCAAAGTCCCCGACGATTTTGGCGGCGGCCACCTTACATGCGAAGGGTATAAATCCACCTGCCGGTAACCCTCAGCACGAACCACCCCAAAACTATGGGAAATATCATGGCGTACCGCGGTTAAGGCGTCGAAAAATCAAGACTGAGACGAACTCTTTCCTCCTCAATCGGTAGCTCCAATTTACCACAACTTCCAACCGTCGAACGGGAGAAGTCAGTTCCACTTAATTACAATCGCGTAGTATAAAATTTTCGTCCCGCGGTATTTTGAATCTCTTAAAAACGAAGTGAATCGTAAGGAAAAACATTTTCTTTCGGCACGATTATAGTCATAACGAATAGATGTTGTATGGATTTTCGCCGTCAATATGTTATACGGTGACGTCCGGTGTACGGGTTCATCTCGGAGTCCCGTAAAAATTTTGCAGCTTCGGAAACTTGTTAGCAGTTTGAAAGAAGGGGATACGGTACGTACACACCGATGTATCGATGTACACACGGAAAGTTAAAAGCGTCGGAAGTTTTACGCGTATCGGATGAAACTCGACTGCAGTATAGGTACATACATATATACCCACCCGTACAGTTTGCAGTTTGAAGTTTTCACTCAATTTCTTTAGCAGCCCTTGCCCCCCTCCCCCAGCTTCTTTGTCCTACTTTCATAAACTTTGATGTCCATTTGTCATACGTGTGTGTCTGCTTGTCAGTTTCTGTCGTGCGATTGGCGAGAAATGAAGGTAGGCAGGAAGATGATTCGCAGAAGAATTTTGTCACGGCGTTAAGTTACCGTGGGAATTGATAAAGCTTCATTCGCAATACATTGACTGCATGTAATATTTTTGATTGGTACAATTAGACCGCGGCCTAGACTTCTGGCAATTAATAAGACTAGAGATAGACGGTTTTAATTACATCGACGCCAAGAGCGTACCAATTAACGCTCAAATTTTCACACACTACTAGGGCCAAGTAATTTGGGCAAATTTCGGCCCAATATAGAAGGTACCATCGGCTCCTCCGGAGCGCAGAAAATCTCGAGACAAATACGAATGGTAGACAAAAGTGAGGCGAAACAGTGGAGGAATTGAAGTAATTGAAGTAGCTGTAAGGAATTGTCACTCACCCAAGGAGCGACGGGCCGCCGTTGCGCCTTCTTCCGCATCTGTAAAACAAGAAGATAAATTAAAACAGGTAAAACAATCCGCGGTGTGTGGTACATAAGAAAAGTATAACGATAAATGAACAGCAAAGAAACGAGGTACATCAAAGGGGCCAAGATTCGATAAAGAGACTATGAAAAAGGCTGAAGGAGAAGCTTCGCTCGGTTGTTCTCAGCACAGCCGATAAGGCTTATCGGCTCTTGGCCGCCTCGAGCAATGAAACTGCCGTGCTGAATAAAAGGAGACCGTGACTGCAGAGGGATAAATTATGATTTTATGAAATACGGAACGAATTCATGGTGCGCGTGACGGATTCGAAGCATGAGCGACGCTGCACGGTCATTTTCTCTCTCTCTCTCTCTCTCTTTCTCTCTTAACGGAGATTGGATGATTGGCGGAACTTTTAATCGCAAAATCTACTCGCTTCACACGCATACGCAAGAACGTGAACAACAGTTAGACACTGCATAACGGGTGGACAAAATTGTACCCCTTGTTCGGCTCTGATACGAGCCGCCAACTGTAAGCCATTCCAGCTCCTCGTTGAGGCCCATTAATTTTCTCATTACCTGGAGAGATAATCGCTCGGCGCAAAAGTAACACTCAAGACTTCCCTCGCCTTTTCTCGACGATTTTACCAGTGAAAATCCAACGAAAACCCGATTGCACTGATCAGGAGAACGTCGACAAATGGAAAAGGATCGTACAGTTCCCCGAAGCGTTACACGTTACGTATTTAGAATCGTGAATCATGGTCATAGAGTCGATAAAAACATTTTCAAACGATTAGTTATTCCTCAAGTTTCTTGTTTAGAATGTAACTAATGTAAATCACGCGTTAAGTGACCGACAAGTTCAGATTCGTTTAATTATAAAACGATCTGATTAAGTCAACCCAGAAAAAGTCGTCCCCGTTTCCAGCTGTGGAAGGTGAAGAAACTTGACGGGGTAACCGGGTGACCTAACCGCTCTGGCGAAATATCAGTAGGTTGATGCGACGCATTGGTTTCAGAAAAATTTCGCTGCGATACATGCGGAGATAGTTCCGATGGGTACAATATGTGGCATCGGCACCGAGTGAAGAGGTATTATGGGTACAGAGGTATACGAATGCCGGATATATACGAGCAAGGCAAGCAGGATTTTATGCGGTTCTTTGCCTAGGGCAGTGGATACACACGATACCTCATAGGTACATATCGGTATGTGTATGTATGTACGCAACGGTGAGCATACAGATCCATGTGCGTATATTGGTGGCGGAAGAGCGCCCGAACGTATTTACCGGAACGATTTGATTTTCGCGATTTGCAATCTAACCCGACTATTTCCATCCCTCGAATTTAGCCGAGGGTCGAGCTCGGAATTTTGGATCAACGGAAGGATGGATGGATGCGTGTAGGTTGTAGATCAGCGGCGAGAGGCCTCGAACGACTTTTTCACCGGATTAGGGATATTCCGTGATTTTCATCTATTCGATTTTCATCCAAGGCAAATGACTTCGGACTGGCTCGACGAATACTCGGGGTTGATGGTGTAAGTATAGGTCGTCTTCACTCGCGATCCCGTTTCCCGTTAGAAAAACTCAAGAGGGAATCTCTGGAAAACGGTTCACGACACTTTACCGAACGGTATCAGTTACGGCTAGTTTTTTCAACACTCTATGCTTCCGAGCATCCTGACGATTTATCCACAAAGCAACGGTAACACGGTACGAAAAACTTTACGGCGGATTTAAATCCGTCGCATTTTCAAAAACTGAAAATAAATTGCGCAGTGAAAAGTACTTGGTATCCTTTAGTTACTGATATGAAATATACTGATGAGGGAAGAAAAATTCACGATATCGTATTGCTGCTAAGAGTTCTAGGAAAATCAAAACCGACATTGGGTTTCCCGAGCTGCGATGCGGCGTAAAAATACCAGCGTATAACCGAGGAAAATACACACGGTTTATACAAACGCCGCCCAGTTCCAATCGGCTATACCTGCTGCACTCGCCTTAAAAATCTGGTCGTCGATACTACACTGAGAGAAATTTTTAGTTGCGGTTACCGCTCGGTCCTAAACTATTTTCATTTTTAGTTACTGCAACAAATTAAATTTTTCTCAGTGTACATGCGTACAAATAGACGAATCACGTTACCCCGAAAGTGTGAATAAGTAAAAATTTTTACATATTTCGCACGAATACTAGTAAGAAAAATATTTGCAAGTATAAGAAAATTCCTGAGTTGAAATTGTGTAGTGTACAGGATCGAAGAGGCGGAGAGAAAGTCTCGGATGGCGTGTCGCGCTTCTATTTCGCAACTTATTGCACAAATATAATGCCTCCCTGTATCTTTATTCCAATGTGTAATAATTTCGCAATTTGTAGACACACTAATTGCAGCCCGTTGAAATGCCTAAGTGTGCACAAATTCACGTCGATGGACAAAAATTAATAGAGATTTTTCTCTGTAAGCATGATTTTACGTTCAATAACTTGTCATCGTGCATTCTCTGCACAATATATGTACACCTTTATACTTCTTCGATTACTGTCAAGGTCCGGTTATCAACGTATCGATTTATTCCAAAAATATCGTGGCATATATTCAAATAATACCAAGATTTACGTCCAGGTTACGTGGCTCTGCGATGTCTAGAACCTTGATAGGGTCGGTTAAGCGCACATATGTAGGTAAATAAAGATAATATTACACACGCACGGTTTGAACTTCTTCCCGCGGCTTTCTGCGGACAGCAAAAATATGCAGTTTCGATTTACGATCTGTCGTCGGTAAACATCACGATATACGTGGCGAATGCATAAATGTGTAAATGACGAGGTAGATCAAAGATCCCGCAAAGATCGGTTACTCCAAAATAGCGAAAGGCCAACATCGCCTGTTGAGGTTTATTACGCTGAGCGATATTAAACACATTCGTAGAAAATAATCCGTTGTACGCAACAGACGATGATGCGGGTGTAAAACACGAATGACGAAACGTACCTGAAATTACACTCGATATAACCTTCAGACAGCATTGCGATTGCTTTGGTAAGAATTGATGACCACGGAGGCGATAATTATGTCGATAATTATGGTCAATCATTCGAGAGGAAGCGAAGAAGAAGAGACTAAAAAAAATATGGAACAATTTTCTTCCCCGGAAGATAACGAACATCATTCGAGTTCCTTAGGCTGGATAAAGGGCGAGGGGGAAGGGAAAATTTGTCCAAGAAAATGGAGGAAGAGATAGAGACGCGTGTCTGGTCCACGATGTGGTTTTATGTGGACACCGGCACCGACCCAGCAGCTGGCTGTGCGTCTCTCGCAGACGATGGGAAGAAGCGTATTATACGTGTATGGCAATGCCGCGTAAGACGGGTGTTGTCTGCCGAGATGAAATCACATCCCGTGAGATGAACGGCCTACCTAGGATCAAATCCCGACCTCCTGGAGCCGTGACTCTAACCCAGTCTCGGTGAGATGGGAGAGCCGTTCTCGCTCTGCGGCCGTGTCATCCCCTGCAGTATCACCTTCATTACACACCTTATGGCGCCACCGCAAGCCTCCTCGTACACTCCCCCAAGTATAGAAAATGGAATAGACCCTACCTACACGTGTTTCATCTCGGGCAAAGAACGATCCCCCATACGGTCGTATATACCGCGAAAAAATGAAATAAAACCAAAGACACGAGAGAGCTTGCAGTGGTGCAACATCGATGGTAAAACGTCTCTCTGATTCGATCCACGCTCAAAATACGACGAAAGAGAAGAATCCTCGGAGCGAACGATATATTATCGAAATTAAGTTCCTTGATTTTCAACACGCCCCGGAAGCTTGCCTTCGAGAAGCTCTTTGTACCTCTTCGTGGGAGAGCCGTAAAATCCAACCTCTGCACGATTTTCGTGCATGTAGAATCTGGCACACGTCAAAGTAACGCGAAACTACCGATAATTCAGATATCGAAATTCCATCGAAATTACACGGCATTCGTTGAATTGTGCAAAGATGGATGAAATATTCCTATTGTGAAATGCGAAAAAACTGCAGACATACAGCGCTTGTATCAAACGTGTATGGCAATTTATTCTCGAGCAGATAAATAAGGGTCCGCGGTCTCATGTTCGTCGTTATTCGTATGGGCGGTACCGAAACGAATATACCCACCCGCATTCGGTATTTCTCTTTATCTGTACCCCGTTCTCATTCTTCGTAAGGTATATGTAGCGAAGCTTCGTCCGTGGTTTCTGTCTTTACACTGATCACTCTCGACCTCTCTATCGGACGAGTAGAGGTTCCTTTATTCGCCTTTTAGCTTACCGCAGTGGCTCCTAAGTATATAATAAGACTTGAAAACGTATCCTCAGCTGCTTTTACGAGCAAATCCTACGGGCTGAGCAGCTGGTTGATAAAGAGAAACAGGGGGAAAAAAAAAATTATCGATCGTTGATTTTGAGGTATACGAGTAGAAAAAATAAAAACAAAAAAAAAACAGAGTTTCAAATTTACAATTCAATGTGAGATGGGAAATTGAACGAATGGAAAATAGTCCCTTCGATTTCCCAAGAATATTGCGATACCTATATAGAGCCAAACGGGTTTCCAACACTTGGTCGAAATGTAAGATCCGCAGCTGCGCGAACAATTTCGGAAAAATACCTTCGGAGAGAACCGAGCGGCATAACCAACCCCGTTCGAAAAGGTGCAGTTGACCGTTCGGAAAAGGGATCAGCGTCAAAAATGGAGCAAAAAATCGTCAGAGGCGTAGAACCGCGTCGTCAGAGGTCCGTAAGCCACAATGCGTCCGGTAGCATCCCTTTCTTTTTTTCTTTTTTTTTTTTTTATGCCCATAAACCATCGGGCAAGTCTCGATGCGTGTACCGTTAGGTCACGAAGGACTGGACACGACTGAGTCGACTGACCAGTCTAATTGTCGAAAGGCTCTAACTGGGACAAAAGAGAGCAAGGTAGAGAGATGGAAAAAAAAGGTGAAAATATATATGCCGCCAGCACGCACCTCCAGAGCCGAGCTCAAGAGAGAAGAAGATAAGATTCCAGGCAAAGATAGGAGATATATATATATATATGGTCGGTGTAATAGTATAATACAACAGTTCGGAGCTGATCTTCGTTCGACTTACCCCTGCAAAGGTGAGACGATTTATAAGGCCTGGGAATCCGGGAAAATAGACGATTCCCGGTATAGTCGAGAGCAGACGGAAGTTCAGAACTAACTGCGAGAACTCAGGGTCGAGTTGGAGTTCTTATATGCAGTTATGGTGGCAGGTAAACTAATCGAGTAACGTGTGTGCCTAAGTCTTATTGGTAACGCATACGCCGTTTACAAACTCGTATAGGTTCTTATCGTACAAAGAGGAGAGAGAGAAAGAGAGAGAGAGAGAGAGAGAGATTTACCCTACAACCGCTTTGTTTCCTTGGCCTGTTCTTATTTTCATTTCCTCTTCCCCCTATTCCCTTGCCTTCTTACCTCCCAAGAAACGTCCGACTCGATAAACCGTTTGCAAGTAAACCGTGGAAAGTATCCATTGTGAGCAGAGATTGAATTAAAATAAACAATCCAATGAGGGGCCGCCGATATCTGCCCGGGATAATTAATCCATGCCCCCTTATTGGTCCCCGCTCGTTACGTTACTCCGATCGCGATCCGGAGCCAGGCAGTCGCAAGTATGAACATCGTGTTCGAAGGGAGTTGGAAACGAATTAGGGTATTGATAAAACTTTTTCACCTTATCTAATCTGTCGTAGAAAAATGTTATACGCGAAGGTATGAGTATACATAGCGATTCTCCGAGATGAGAGAAAGTTTCGCGCGAATACAGGGAAAAACAAAAACAACAGAAACATCACCGGGACTTTATGCGACGGGGAATGAATTCTTATTATTATTTTATTTTCTTCCATTTTTCCATGATTGTTTTCACGGACAGGCGAAAACTCCGATAGTCGGAGACCGAAGCCTGTAGCCAAGGCACCGATATCGAACCGATAACGGGATCGGGTGGACCATGGAATGACACGCGGTGTGTAAGTCCAATATCGATTGCTGATCGGCGCGAAGGCTAGTGCTAATACCTGTAAAACCACCTCGAGCGGCACGAGCGATGATTGAAAAGTAATTTCTTGCCGCATCGAAAAGGCAATTTAATTAGACTCGACTTACACCGCGGCAAGAGCTGCGCACCGTAAACCTAGTTTCAGATTTTTCTCGCACTGCGTAGTGACCGTTATTGCACCGCACGTTATTCGTTCGTTTCTTCGATTCCCCGTTCGGGTTTATACCAATGACCCATTGACCTAAGTCGAATATTGGCCCGACGCGACGGTGCGCAATGTCGTCCAAAAGGGTTGTAACACCGGCGCTGATTAACTGTCGCCGTTTACTCAGCGGCTCGAAGTGGATTCGATCACCTGTCGACAAAAATAAGCTCACGTTGATCGATGGAGAGGAGTGACTTTTTATTGCCACTTCTTTTTAATCCTCTTCCTCCGATGAAGCGATAAATCAACAACGAATAAAACCCGTCCGCATTCGTCGTCGCGGACAGCTGACTGGGAGGGTCAACTGACCTACGCCAACCAGCGACCGTATCTACTTCATTTTTCCTCTCTAAATCTCAAAATTTTTCAACGATCACTGTTTCATCGCAGAGCTGAAAGTAGTTTAATATATACGTCGTCAGATGTGAATAACGAGAAATCCGACGGTTAAAGTGTCGAATAGTAGTTTCGATAAAATTCTATGCCCCAGATTATGATGAACCTACACATTTAATAACAAATCGCGGTAATTATAATTAAATTAAAGTGGAATCGTTTGTTTGGTAAAAAAATAAACAGCGATGACATCAGAATGTGGATAACACACTTTTCTGCATATGTTAATACGTCGAGACTTGTATTGTAGTAGAACTTGTATTTGAATAAAACTGATTACAGATCTCTGATAGAAGAAACGAGAGGGTCCGTGCAGGACTAAAAGACAAACAGAAGCAGCCTGGCAACCAATCGAGTCGGGAAGGGAGAAAAGTGGGCGGAGAGTGAGGGAGAGACCCGAAAACGTGTCGAGCTAATCTTGGACCAGTGTGTACGAAGGAAAACACAGAGTGCATGAGATCAGCGGTTCCAATACGCCGGACTAACAGCTAAGACTCGGTACTTCGATAACACCTTGGTTCTAAAGTTCACCGATCGTTACCGCGAAGCAACAAAAATGGAAAAACTTGTAACGCTGACATAATTCATATACACGATGCGAAGGAATCTGTATTCCGAGAAGTTAGCGAATACATAGAAATACGTAATTAATGTTGTTCCACGCTAATGTTCCGCTGCTCGTAATTATCGCAGGTGATAACGGAAGCCGTGGAGAAATTCTCTGCCGAGTCCATTCGGAGGCAGAATATAACAAGTACGTTCATTCCGCGGAGAGAATGCTGGTTGACGATGGCTATTCGTCTCCGCAAACCTCCACCTCATCCTCCACGTTTCACCGATGCGTAATGCCGGCGCAGGTTTCCGGCTCCTGGACGTTACGCCGTCGGGCCACGCTTGCAACGTATCCTCATCTGCACCGTATCAGCTCGGCAGCTTTTGTCCCTCGGGAAATACGGAGTGATATGATATTGGCGAAGGAGGAAGAGGAGGATGTTGCCTGCACGTTGGTTCACCCGTATAAATTGTACCTCTGCAGTCAGTATACTGCGCAACGCGACTTGGGTACATGTACGTCGTACATCTTTTCATCCACCTAGGTACCATCGTAGGGTGAAATGTACCAACCAGCGTGGATTTCCGTAACGTTTGCCGCGACACGAGGAACGTTGAAGCTCAATTTTTTATCACTATGCTTCTGCACCTGTGCTCGGTGAAGAAAAGATGCGTCTATCGACACGCGCATGAATTCTTCATCCATTTTCTCCGTCTTCTTTTTCTCTCTTTTTTTTTTCTTCTTCCTCCTGAAAACCTTACGGAGAACTGGAATTTTTTCAGCCTCACAGGCTCAATGCATAAAGCATGACGTAAGAGCGAGTGAACCTAAATTTCTTTTTTTTTTTTTCCTTCATACTCCTTCACCGTTTTTGCAAAAGTAGGCCTAGGCAAACCGAATATATATGAGGGGTGCAGATGCGTACGTATAGCTGAAACAAATTTCGCAGACAAGTCGTGGTCGTTTTCGGCACGGAAAGGAGGGTGGATCGGGGCAGGAAGGAGATGAGTAAAAACGGCGTGCACACATCGCGCCAGGATATACAGTGTGGACGTATCTCGTCTCGGTTAAGACCGAGACCCTGGCGCCGAGCGAAGGCCGCGACAAAAAGATAGGAAGACGCCGTTCAGCCTCTACTTTGTAAGAGGTAAGCGCACTTGGTTGCATATCTGGACTCCGAAAAATACCGAGGAAACTTGTCCTCTCCTTCCCGCGGGAATTTTCCATGATACGCATTTAGGACTATCCTGGATCCACGATAACCAAGCGGTGGAAAAATCTCACGGACAGTACGTCCGGGCAGGTAAACGACCGAATCGTTAGTGGAACACACAACGATACGTAGGCTGATCCCCTCGGCGCAGCACCTTCGTGTGCTACCTTTCCTTTTAGGTCTTCAGACCCGGCGAGACGTGACCGAAGGAAGGAAGGAAGGAAGGAAGGAAGGAAGTAAGGAACGGGGCCGAGGGACCGAATAGAAGGGCTCGAAGGTGGTGGTTTCTGGTCTTTCGTTGCTCGGGGAGGATATCGGAGTCAGCAGGGTTTTCGTGACGCCATTTTATCCATACGTGATCTCTACCAAATACGAAAATTTCTACGTGACTACTGACGCGAGGGTGAATCCAGGGTGAATTCGGGATGGGTGGGTAGCTACGCCGAGGCAACCGTGTAGGTACTACCCATTTACCTTATTTTCTACTCCTACATAAGGCGGTCTCGCGCAAGAAGCATGCGGACATGAAGACGATGGTATCTGCGCCAAGGACACCGAAATGTGGCTGGTGGTGCGCCTCAAGGTGGGACTCATATAAAGTTCGAGTCACGCGTCGCGTTGCCTGCCAACTGCTTTTCAACTCAAGTCAATCGATAGTACAGATGCAGCTGCCGTTTGATGCACCGCGGCTACGCTTTGTTCCTTTCTCTATTTTTCACAGTTTCTTTTACTCCCTTGTAACTATTTTCCATTTTTTTTGATACGTGAAAATCATGCCGAGAGGAAATCGAGGCGGGACCGTAAGAAATTCGACTCTGAATATCGTCGCAACGGCGCTTCGGCAGCATTTTGTATGTCGGGAACGAGACTGAGGATATAATTATTACCGCGCTAATAGCACCGGCCGAATGTTACGCCCGGGTTACAGCCTTGACTGCCGTAAAAACACTAACCGTCGTAATTTCAGTAGCCGCACTTAAATACGTGCTAAAGCTACCGCAGTTAGGTATGTACATATATTTATACAATACAGTAGTTGATTTCATTTGGATAACTAATTTAATGTGATAGAAAAAAAAGAATAAAAATTTACGTTACGCTAAAAACCTACTCGACTAAATTGTGACACAAATTGGTTCCAAGATGTAGAAAAAAAAAAGAGTAAATTTGTCGTCGAGAATATCGTTAGAGCGAAATTGACAATGAGACATTCTTTATAAACTTCGAAGGAAACGCGTTGCGGTGTCTGAAAACTAATGAATGGGCGTCCGGTTTCAAAGAGGCAAATAACGTATTAACGCAGTGCGGTTTGTAGAATGCCGCGGACAAATTTTTCCTTTTTTTTCCATTCGTTCTTCATTAGTTTTGGGAAAAAGAAACAAATTAGTCGTCAACACGGAGCGGAAACCAACAAATAATACGATGTCACCGTCGCTCGTCGAAGCAACAGCCGATTTGTGAGTCCGAACTCAGTCTTTTCCTGACGCGTAGCACAAGCTGGAGCTTCAAGCTGGGAATAAGTTATGGGATTTTCTTTCGCACGGTAGGTGTACAAAGTTCACGCATCGTGCTTTTTTCCACGAGGTTTCAAATTAATGCATCGAACTTTCCCGAGCTGTAAGACGACGGTCCGTAAAATCTGGCAAGAATTCAACCGTTTAAACTTCGTTACGCTCTGAAATTAGAATAACTCGCCATATTTCTCGCTGAGAGGATTAGTAGCAAACAGAGAAAGAGAGACAGAGAGAGAGAAAAAAAAACAAGCCAAAAGAATCGATAAATATATCGCATCTCGTACATTAACAGGGAATAAAATCTTTACGCACGTTTATAACAGCTGCCTTAAACTAATCGACAACGCTGCACGAGCCGCAACTATAGGTACACAAATTAATCTTTTTCTATCCACATTTTTTACAGATCCAGAATATTTTGTGAGAAAAGAAAAATCTTCGAGAGATGTTCGAACACCTGATAACGAAAGCAGCATGTTTGAAAATACCAGACTGTTAAATGGTATTAAACATTTGTAATACGAAATAAATCATCATCTATCTCTGATCAAAATCCATATTTTTGAATCCTTGGTACCGAGCACTTGTCGCCCAAGAATAATCGGTAGTGAAAATCATGCGAGAGATGGATAAATTTTTTAGTAGTTAATACACGATGGTATAAAATTGTTGGAGTGTAATTAAAATGATGTAAATTGTTAAACAACGAATAAAACGTGTAGTTATAGCACCTGGCAAAATCTGACAATTAAAACGTCGTATGTAGGAAGGACGAGCAAAGTGGTAGATAAGCGTTTTCGTGCCCAACAATTAGCGCATGACAGACAACCGGCAGTAAACCAATGATCGTGTTTTACGACCCGCTATATATCACCGACGTGCGGGGCAGCCGCAAATCGGCCAATCGCTGAAATCGGTCTGATCCTGGTTACAAACCATCGTACAGCTACAGCCGATGCGGTACGTCCTGAAACTTATCGTCCAAGGATCTGCCGCGTGGTGTTCTTAACTCTATCGTAAAAATAATGCCTGCTTAATTCTGATGATCCGTAGATCGGAGCTTTCAATCATCTCGACTGACTGGCGTATTCGTTGAAATTCTGTCGAGAATTGGAAACCCTATCGGAATAACTCTACCGTTTTTTCGTTGACTTTTTTCGCGACATTCGAAACGAGTAACGAACCCGGTTCACCCGCTCGTTTTATATATATATACATATGTATACCAAGTCTGCAGTTTAGAGTTTGTTTGGGGCGGTAATGGCCTCCGGCGTTTAGATTAGCCCCGGCGGCCAATGGTGTTTGACACCTGACACTCTTTCTTTCTCTCTAGGTATCGGACAAAAAACCTCCCAAAGCCCTGCCCAACGACAGTCATGGCCACCGCTGGCTAGCCGGCTGGCTATGGCTCCGAGAGGAAATCGGACAACGAACCCCCCTGGGTCCTGTAACGCCCCCCTCCCCCCTCCCGGCCCCATCGACGAACTCCCGTGCTAAGCCATGGTGCGGGAGCCATTTCGATCCCTGCCTCACAATTTCATATACCGGTTCAGACGTCAGGAAAAAAAAGGGGAAAGAAAGAAAGAGAGAGAGAGAGTGAGAGAGAGAGGAGGCGAGAAAAAGGTAGGATCGAAAGGAAGAAGACGTAAAAAGGAGAAAGGAATTCTATCCGTGATGAAAATTTAAATATCTTAATCAACGCGTCGTCGCTGATAGATGAGCGGACGTAGCTACGTCTTCGAAGATTCACTTTTGAAATCAATCCTTCAATCTTCGTCTTTCAAAATTGAATCACTGATCATCTATTTACCTTTACTTTTTACACAGAATCAATTATTATTCGTCGCAGTACGAATTGTTCACTTTATAATAAATACGATAGAAATTAATGAACAGACAATATATATTCTGTGGTCTATCATATTATGCTCCGTGTATTGAAGTCAATTTGTTTTAAATTGGGGAATGAGAAAAAAAAAAAAAAAACGGCTTAGTTGGTCAAGGTCTTGTAACAGTGCGAAATAACGTATGATAAATATATAATTACATTTTACACTATTATTATACGCTTATTTTTCTTCTCCACGTGTTATGTTCTTCAATTTAAAATGTGACTCGAGCCTTCTGGTGTATAATATTCGTTGAATCGTGCTCCCCTCGAAAATAACGCGGTCTCGCAAACAATGTACTTGATTTTTATGCCAATTTTAGCACGACCCAGATCCTTATTATTTCGCAATTCCGCACGCTTCAATTCTGGCGTTGCGTTGGACGGAATTGTTGGAAATAGTATTCGTCGACTCATTATGGCATAATAAAAAATACTTCTAGGCCTAAAAATTTTTTAATACCTCCCCTTCCCCCTCCCAAGTATCAAAATAAAAAAAAAAAAAAAAAAACACAGTTACAGTCAGCGAGAAAAGATATTCCGAGTGTCGAGATTAGCGTTCAACTGTAATTATAGCGCAGGTCAAGTTTGTCAGAAAATAAAACTTCCAGACTACGAGCTACACGATAAAAAAATGTACTATTTATCGGAAAGACGCAAGCCGCCGTTATAACCAATAGAGACACCGCCTTCCGGTTGATCGCTACGCGACAGGACTGCAAAAGCAAAGGACCCGAGGCTGCAGCCGGAGATAAGATAAAAATGAATAAATACATGTCGGTATGTATAACTGAGTAGAAAATCCACTCACGGAGGAGACGAAAGGAAAGCGCCGGTAAGTCTTACGACGAAAGGTGGGCGCGTATAGGCGAGTACCCGGCGTCGTGACATCCATGAAACATTTTCAGGGCGAAATGTATCGGGAGCAGAGATCGTGCAGGTTTTAGTGATAACGTATACCCGGAGCACGGTGCGGAAGGTCTGTGTAAGTCGCCATTTTAGGAGCAACAGCGGAGGTGATGCGCCCTCGTCTTCTTCCCCAAGGCGCAATGTCGTTCCAGGCGTTCCCGACCGTTTGGAAATCAGGAACAGTTCCGCGTATCGAGATCCTCCCTACGCGAGAAGAAAGCCTTCGAGGCGATGCCGAGTATATACGGTAAATTCCTGCCGACATCAGAGGCTCTGCATTGCAACGCAAAAATGCAAATGCAATTGAAATTAATGGCAAAAACACACGAATCCATTTTTGCGTTCGTTATCCGTGGACTTGGATGCTTGAAGATAACTACCCTTACGTCAAATTCGAGTATAGCATCCCCTTGATAAACGTGGAGGAGCCTCAAGCTAAAGTCGAAAGGAAAGGGAAAGGAGACGGAATGTTCTAGACTCCAGACTCTGTACTTGGGGACCTGAGTACACATCGACGCAAACATGACTCGGAGTAATACCCGTTCCCATACCATTCCAACCTCCCCCTGTTCCCCCTAGAAAATAATAAAACTCAGTGATATTTATGGAATTGGAAGAGCACGGAGGACGACCGCGTCGCGACGCCTCCTCATATATACCCGGGAGCCGGTGCTCAGGTTCGAAAACTTTGTGGCCACATTGTGATCTGTAATAATATAAATTCCCACTCTACCGCAGAAAATTCATTCCCAACTCGCGGCGGAAGCTTTCCGTCTCCCTCAAATCTAGTCTCTCTCTATCTCTCTTTCTCTCTCTTACCTTATTTAATCAATTTCACCGTAACGTATATTTCCATTTAGACTTTTGCGTTACGGTTAGAACGTCTTCGATCCATCTGTATCAGCGAAAATTCACAGCAGTCTTACAATCGTAACAATTTTCTAGAATCAATGCAAGCTCAAAGCTCTTCGGTCCAAGCTTAATCTGCCAGTAGATTACCGAGTCATCGAATTTTATTTATTCATTTAATTCAGACCAAAAAGTCCAGGTTGTTTTTTTGCATCAAATGGAACCAAGAAGCTCATCCGTTGCGGTTAAAATGTTACTGCATTTCTGGGCATACAAACGCGTTCAGCTTTTACACGTTATACAACAGAATTATTTCGTTGCCTGCAAAGATGCCGCGTTGTACAAAAAGGTACCGTTTACTCAAACATTACACGACAACCATGCGGTGATTAGAAACTGCTCACAGTGTGAAGCCGACTGCCGATGCGAGTAATTCGACTTGGTTACTCAGGTTTTTCTCTTCAGGAGTTTCCTCTTCCTCGCGTCCTGTTTTTCTCTTCCTGTACTTTGCGATTCCATTGTTCGAACAAGCTCTTTTCAACGCATCCCGGAGTTACGGATAAGTATATAATCACTGAATTTTTACGGGCGGTACGATTGCACACACTAGTTGCGGAGAGTAAGGCCGTAAGGTGGGGTCGTCTTCGTATTGGATACGTGGAAAAAAATGTAATTCCTTCGAGAAACAGCCCCCGGTTCAATCATTATCGCAGCGGCATCTGTATGCCGGTCATGGAAATAGGTAGTGTCGAAGGTATGGCCGGTTGACTGGTCCATTCTGCTAACGGTAACGGCAGCCCTCGGGGTTTGAGTCTCTGCTAAACCTGAAAATGACTCAGGCGTGGCTGCTGAGCCTTTCTAAGGCCGGAGCATGCGTGTAAAGGCCCCCTTTTCTCCCCAGCAAGTTTCGGTTATTCTCCATCGCGTTTCGTCGCCTGCGGAGTCGGACCGACGCACACCGACGTACTATGATTCGATGTTGTAACAGACCGTTTCTGGCATTCCGCGAACGCTGTAATTTATCATTAATCGTTGCACGTATATCTCGTTTTTTCCTTCCAGCGTGAGTTGATTTTCGTTATTTATCGCTGCAGAGTTTATTGAATTAAAAGCAAAGGTCGCCGAATAATTATTTCACATCCAAATATATACCAACGACTGTGTAAATAAAAAAGGCGATAATTCTTATCAACTTAATGCTGGCTGCTTCTGGTCCAACTTTCCACGACTGTAACAAACCGGCTTATCTAACCGTTCCGTAGGCCGATAAATGACTAATGAATTTAATTAAAATCGGCATTTATCACAGGGCAATAAGGCGCGTGGTCTACAGCGTCCTTTCCAAGGGGGTCGTTTCTTGCAGAAGCTATTCAAAGACTCCTCCGCAGCCTCGTCGGTAAGTTCCACTTCCACGAACAGGGAACCGAGGCTGCTAGCATTATTACCGACATACCGATCGATTTTCCATTTCCTACTCTCCAGGACCAGGGACTAGGGAACCCACCCCGTCTGACTGGAATCGTAGTACCACCAGGGCCGAAACGAGCCGAGGGCGCAGAGAGGATCTCGGTTCGAAAATGAGAAAGAGCGACTTCCAGGACTTCGCAACAAGCTAGAGCTTAACGAACTCTGAGCTCATCAGACTCGATGATCGGGCACTTTAGTCATCCGGAGCATCGCACAGGGTAGAATTCGAATACGGAGGTGCAATTCGACGTGCCCAGTTACTCGGCTGGCCGACCACCTTGCTTTTCCTCGTATCTCACGTGAGAGACAAGTGGAAAGGATGCAGGCGGACGACTTGCAAGCGAAGCAAGAAGAATCCTGCACCTGGGTGGTCGAACGTTTAACGCAGAGTATACAAGATGGGTTGGATAATTACCTTGGATCAACGTTGAGCGAGCGTTCACCTCGAGCTGAGTATAAAAAGACGGGCACCTTTGCACAGCAGGATCGGTATTCGATGACGATATTCTCGCGGACCGATCTAACCTCGCGAATAATTTGATAAATTGAAACAACGAAACTCGATGAAGATCCTTGCGATCTCGCGTCGGAACGGAGTATGGCACCCTTGCTGTCCGCCGAGAGTCGATACGACGTACTGCTACATAGTTGAAATTAGAGACAGCATCAACGAGCCGAACATGCACCACGTCGGTTAACAAGCCGCCACACCTCTCCTCTTCCTCCCCCTCTGCCGTTGTGACAGACACTCCGTCTCGGCAACATAATTTATATAAATTGTATGCAAGATTGTCGTCGGACTCGTGCAGCCAATGGTGAGACATCGTAAAGTCGGGGCTCCGTAATGATGCCAGAGGACGAGTAAAGCGGTCGTCGCTTATAGCCGCTATATGACTTCGCTACTGTAGGGGTATTACGTTGCATTATACGTATAAACAACCCGAGGAATTTTTTACAGTCGCAAATTGCCGGGATTACGCTAACGGTGTTTCGATTTTTAAGCCACGCGCTTGTTTTAAACATAGTTATGACGAAGCACTTCTTTGATCCATCGATTTACCGACATGTTATTTTCTCCGTGATTCTCGTTGTTGTTTTTTTACTCTTATTTATTTATTTATTTTTTTTTTTATAGTTCTTTCAAGATAAGCGTGATTTCGGTATTGTAGCAATACGTTCATTGATTTGCTGTAATTATTTTAATTATAAGTCAGTGAAATATTCAGGATCAATCGCGACTGGTATTGATACCAAAAAATGAGCTTTATTGGGCATAAATTTGTCCGACGTGTTCAAATTCTTCGCATTAGTTGAACCGAATCCCATAAATTTCATCGGAGAAGGTGAAGGAATTATTCATACGTACCATTGAATTTCAAACCTCTCTACGAATCAGGAGACGAAATACCGATTTTCGACTCACGGCAGCCAAGAACTTTTGTGATGGTACATTTTAATGAAAATTTATCAATTCATAAGCGTTCGTTGATAATGAAGAAAAAATTTTTTGGTTAGTTTCAAGAAAGGAATCAAAGGTTGCGATACTCGAGGATGTCAGACCGTGACTTTGGAACGAGAGAGAGGGTAACAAAACGAATTAAAGAAAAGTTTCGAGCAATACCTGTGCTGAGCACCAATCTAAACTCAGGACACTAAAGAAATACGTTTTCATTAACTTGGGTGTCATTAACATGTCAAGGGTGACTCGAGTTGAATACAAAAGCATTCTTTTTTCTCAGTATCGTCGCTCCTTTCTGGTACAGCGAGACTTGTTTTAACGATAAGTTTAGCCTAACATATTACCTTATTCGTGAACAAGAAAACGCATCAGATCAGGAGGCGATATTGCCTATTAAATTTTCCAAAACATAAAACACTTGTTCATATTCCACCGTTTATCAAGCGAGAATGAGGGTGGAATGATCAGCGTCAAAAATTACAGATCGGACAAAGTATCACGAAAAAAGGCACTTGACCCAATGACTTCATTTTTCATGTAATAAAACAACTATCCGTTAAACCATCGGAGACCATGCGTATCAAACACGTGGTTCCATAACATATTGACAGGCTGAGTATACGTGAGCGATAGACCCTGAACGAAAACGTTGAGAAAACTCTTTCGTTACGGTTGGTTTACCGAACCCAAAGACACAGCGTTTTCAGTAAAATTCTCAGCCCACAGACCAACAACCATTTTTTTACTCAAACATTGCACCATTCAACCCGACACCAATTTTTTTCTCCTTTTTATTTCTATCGAAGCATTGTGTCAGACTCTGCAGCGCAGCTCAAGTTTCAGTAGGTATAACGAAAAACCCAAGGAGGGAGAAAAAAAAAAAAACTCAAGGAAAATCGTTCAAAGGCCGGTCGTGGAAATATTTTGAGGATTTACAATGGTCGAAATTCACGCTTCTCACAGGCACGAATTTTTGTTTATCAGTTTTGGCTACCTCAGAGGGTCTCTCGCTGATAAGACGATATCCTGTCCGTGTATCTACACGCGCAAGTAAACAGTTCACCGTACTCAAAGACGATAGGACCACCCTCTCGTCTCTCCAAAGTGTCTGCAGAGAGGCTCCAGATTGTTTTGTGAATTATGTCACGCGTTAACTAGGTAATGGTGGATATAAATTAGCTCGGGTAACAGGGACCATTATGTTAAGATAATATCGCTCTCCTCATCCCGCAATATTCCACATACATATGATGTACATTGCCTATAATTGTCTGAATTTTCTTCTGGATATTATATTCCGTATTCCGACTAATTGAATACAGTTTGACTTTGATTATTAAAAATTTTCAATAACGGGTGTGAATCGTGACGTTAAAAAATGTTTCAAAGTATAAATATTGAATCATAGAAAAAGCGTGAAGCAATGAAAATAAAAGTGCGAGAAAGCGAGTATCGTTTGCGTGCGGTAAAAAGCTGAGTATCACCTGTTGCTGGCAAAGACAGGGTGGTCGATCGGTAGTAGAGCGTAATATAAACGAGGTGTACGAGACGCGGTCCGGTAGCTCGAAATTATCATCATGTGACAAGGTCAAGTCGTCATATAACAATATTAGAGTATATATAATATAGGAGCGTAAGGCGCTGTCTAAGATCGCGATCAGCGATTGCCGGCTGACCTTTGGCTCTCTGACGGGCCACGCGGTGTTGCAGGCGAGCTTTTATTACCCTGAGAGCATATAAGCTGGTGTTTGAAAACGCGTTTGCGTTGCGTCCGAGTTTCTACAACGTCTGTGTTTCCGTGTATTCAAAGTGGGCAGGTAAGGAAGTTTAAAAGTGACAGCGATTAAGTTCTAAATTCTGGAAGGTAATTTCAAACCGTAACCACCAACGAAGCCGCGGATAAATTATTAGACTCAGGTAACATTGAACCTTCGAGGTATGGGGAGAGGTGAGACGTACGTGCGTTTATAAATTAAATCTACACACGCTGTAATACAAAAACGTTCTAAAGTAACGCGGTTACGGAGCAATAAACGACAGTTTAGTTAATTATAATTATAATAGGAACAGCTTTTAACCCGACTTTAGTACAATTTAAGCGTGCCGCGGTAATTTTTACACCGTAAAGATAAATTTCGGTTTAAGGTGAAGAAAAAAAAAAAAAACGTATATATTCCTCTTGTTTAATGAGCTAACAAAAACAGAAGACCTCAAATTTACTAAAACGTTACAACCGTAAAGCGTTTACCTGTACTATTATAAAGTGCTATAGGTGTGGGAATAATTAAATGTGATGTCGTTTCGGCACCATTTATTTCCTCTCTGGGTTCAGTTCCAGACTCGACCATGTTTCAAACCGTTTTTGTTAATATCGTGAGGGAAATAGAGATACTTTGTAAGCGCGGTAAAAATAGTCTGAGTAAGAAGAAAAAAAAAAAGAAGAAAAAAGAAAATAAAAGAAAAGTCAAAAAGTTGTAAATTAGATCGTAAAAAGTAATTCCTCCGACGTTCGCACCCCCGAAAAATCTTCTCTTCTTTGTATCATCATCATACGCACGTATGCCGAATAGCTACTGGAATATTATTCCTCTCCGTGCATATCGTCAAAGGACCCCGCATCGTCTACCGCAACCCGTTACATTGTTTTTTTCCTATCATTTTCCGCTTAGGCCCGAAGCAAAAACAGCCCTCGGTGCTTATTTTATTGTCCCCCTGCAGGTCCTTACTTTACGAGGACAGCCTCCACCTTCTTGGCAAAAGGATTACTTTCTTTGGACACAAAGTGCCGTTAGCCGGCTCTCTGTCCGCGGTGCTTCTTCGTCGTCCTCTCTTCCCGAAGCTCTCTCACACACGCATGTTCGTACGGGTATTGCACTCACACCTCTGGGTGCACGAGGCGTCCGCAGTGCTTGGTAGTACAAAACGCGACCACCGGCACTTTTACGATTGCCGTATGCCGCATGGTAGGAAGAGAAAAAAAAAGAAGAGTTAAGCCGAGGTACGAAACGAGGAGAAAAAACACTGGAAAAAAAGGGTTGAGCCTTCGCCTCCGTTCGTTCATCTCCTCTGGCTGCCCATCGCGTCAGGCAATGAGGTACGACCCGGGATACCGTTACAAGTCGATGGTAGGTAAGATCGGCTCTCCTAAGGACGTCGTCCTCCTGCGGATGCCCATCATTTCTCAGTCAACGCTCGACGCCTCGATTCTCCCAGACTCCGTGACTTCCGATCAGCGAGTGTCTCAAGGTACGATAAATCAGTGATGGATATATTTACTTACTCGAGGAAAATCTTCCGGTAATCGTTACGCGATTCTCGTTCAACGACCGGGACGTGATTGGTGCAAGTTTTCGGTGTCCTTAACGCGCATAAGTACTTCCTAATCCTTACGATACCGCGGAAAGTTTAAACTTCGGATCGATACGACGCCTACCGGTTGATTAAAAGTCTTAGCTCGACTTAACCGCATCCTATTCGGCATCGGGTTGATTAAATTGGCGACTATTTTCTCCCTTCTTCCTCTACCGACGGTCTGTGTGCTCGTTCGTTTCGAGTGCCAAAAAAAGAAAAAAAAAAGTGAGTTCTGTAGTCGAAGACTCAAAAAAACAACGCTGGTAGGTACATCGCGTGATGCGAAACGGAAGAACGTGATCGGTGAAGAAGAAAAAAACCTCGTTGGAAGCGGATCAAAAAAAGAAAGAAAAAAAATCCAAACGATCATACTAACCTTAAGATCGCTCAACTTCGGTGTCTTATGAACCCCAAATTCGTGTTAAATCAAGCCTGTGATGCGACGCGTCGTAATTTCGAGTCGAACGCGGGGTTGAAGAAGAGTTTAGCGGAAAATATAGAGGAGTAAAAAATCTTCGGGAAATTTATCCCCTCCCCGCTCGTCGAGGGTTAAATTTACGTAGCATCGAGTGTGGTATACGTGTAATGTTTACAGGTATTAGACATGTACGCGCGTCGTTACAACGACGGTAAACGCGCGGTGATCCGACCAAGTTAAGATTCTGGGGTCCTTTAGCTACGAATGGCGACAATATTGCAAGCAGAAGCTGGTGTTGAAGGGTCCTCGTTATATTTTCATAATTCCCCGATAGAATACAAAGCTTTGTCACCCTCCCCGCGTCCGGCATCGCACCCCAAACGCCATACACCACCCCGATGATGGCGACCATAACCGCGGAAGTACGGAGTCAGATATGCGTACAAGCTACACCCACACCGAGATATTTCTGTGCGGTAGGTAGAGGGCCACGATAACGCCCTTCTCTTCGTCAGTTAGGCGTATACAGGAAAAGTTTTCCCGATCCCCGCGTTAAATCCCGCGCGTAAATGCAAACACGAGTATCGGTGTCTACGCGGTTGGGAAAAAAATGTCCCGGCAGGTCGACTAAAATATTTGGATGGACTCAACCACTTTTTAACGTATTACTAATTGTAAGTGACAAAAAAAACAAAGTACAGAGTACGAATTAAACGTTAATATGACAATTTAAATGTTAAAATTACAATAATTTGTTTGAGATTTACTAAGAGAAATGTAAAAAATCACTTAATCATGAAGTAGATCTGCTGGAACATTGTGTTTAGTTAAATTTTGATTAATTTTTCTAACGGTGCAATATACTTGGGGTACGTTTGCCACGCCCTCGTATTTGTCCGCTTTCTCGAAAATGCAACTGAAAGTAAAGAAAGAACCTGACAAGCCTAACAGTCGGGTGTACGAATCTGGTGACTAAGGTGAGTGTACCAATTATTGACCATTTTTTGTTGCATCCGTTTGCTCGGTACTTCTAAAATTTCCAAAAAATACATTTCTTTCGCCTAACTCTCGAGCAATTGGTCTCAGTCGTTCAGAAGTCCACAATTTGAAAAGTAAAGGGGTCAATAATTGGGTCTGAGCGTATGGTCAATAACCCGTAGAGTTGCCTTATTCGAAACGTGACCAGCGCGACACGAATCTAGACTAAATATATGGGCCAAGGTCTTGGAAAGCAACTATAACAACAATTCGTCCAATTTCCAACGCGAAGTATAATTAACCTTGCATTTAGGCGGCGACTCGGCACTCCGCGGTTATACACGCGGGGGTGGCTTCAATAACGCGAATCCCATGACGACTGTATTTCAGGGGTTACACGCAAATTAGGGGTATATATACCACTTTGGAGAAACGGGCTGAGCTCGCAGTTTGTACAAAGTGTGCCTACCCCCAGCGGCGGAACTTCGGCTGGTTCACCATTTCGTTCGCGTCGGGTCGGGTTGGATTCGCAGGTTTTGCTGTCAAAGCGTCCGTGGATGTGAAGCGTACATCGCACGCATACGCGCGACTCCGCACATAAACTTCGCCGCATCGAGTGTCCCACGCGCGTGTCAAATCCGTGTCAGAAATTTGTAGTCGAGTAAAAGCTCGCCAAGGTATACATGTATAGCGATCTTAACGAAACTTCAACTTTCCCATCACTATCCACACGTGTCAGAGGAACGTTGAACGAGCCCTTTTAACTCACCAACTTACCCTCTTAGGCTATATTACGTCCCATTTCACCGCAGTAGGAAATTCCTCCGAGGACATTCTCACTTCCTGATTAAACGCGCGTTACACGATACACCTTTGGACAGTGTCAAAAAATAATTTCGTTACAGAGTCACTCGATAAACGAGCTTCGTTCATTTCTCCGGTACCGTACAAGAGATTTTATTTTCGATGAAAGAAGAAAGAAACAAACTCGAAGGGTTCAAAGAGTAAGGGTGGTTAATGGTCGCTCGGGTTTTTTTCTTTCTTTTTAATTCATACGTGTGTGAATGCAAATGTAGGTGAAGAGAGAGGTGTGGGCGGCAGGTTTCGAGGGCAGGTCACGGGGGATCGTTGGTTGAGGGTATATACGCGGTAGTATAGCAGGGTGGTAATATCTTCATTTGCATTGATGGGGTTCTTCGCCGATTTCCCGCGAACCAGGCTCGCCGGAGGAGCGAAGCACCCGCTCGATCCTGCCCCCGGGCAACTCCCAGGGTAGATAGAGGAGAAGGTCGGGGTGGTGGTGGTGGTGGTGGTGAGACTGGCAAAACGGGTAAAACGGGCTAAGCGAGCTGGGATCGTGACGCGTCGTATACGTATAAGGTACCGTGCACATCGTGCCAAGTCATAGGAACCAAAGACGCGCGTGAAAAATCCGGATTTAAATTCCGCCTCGTGCAAGGCGAGTCCCGATTCGATAAAACTTTCGCCTCGTTTATTCCTCTGGTATTTAAATAATCGACAGCGCCGAAGAAGGATTAATTTCATCGTTTGCATGCCGGTGTGCGAAACGAAGCTGATCAATGAAGCAAATGGTGACAATCATCGAGCGAGTTAACGAACGAATGAAAATAACATCGAGAAACAAAAACGGCTAACGAATATATTTAACGAATATTTGACTTGGCGATAAAAATTCCATCGACGACGGTGATGCGAGTGCTCTTTAAAGGCGATGCGGATTATCTCGTCCGCCTTGAGACTCGTGCGATTTTCGGACCCGGACCTTTTTTTTAATACCCGCGGTGTGAACGCGGCTTAAAAATCCCGGGGGAAGAGGGCGCGGGCTTCTCGACCGTCGAAGGGCGGCACCTTGTTCAAACCTTATAGGTCTATCCTACGGGGTCTATACTTACTCCACCTCCGCCTCGGCATCCCGTGTCGTGTAATGCGTAGCCGGAGCTAGACCCGGTAGGTATACCTAGACCGAGGGACCCGTCCCATCTCGTTCCATCCCATCCTCAACCATTCCCAGCCCATCCTCCGACTCGCTCGCTCGCCCGCCATGGTTATTACAAGCCATACCGTAAAAAGGGGTAAGCCTAAAATTAGTTGGAAACTTATATCAGCCGGCTAGCTAACGCGAGCGGCTCGGGTCGCCTTTTCCCCGCAAGTTTTAGGACCGACTCGCATCCAAAACTCTCGCGAATTAAAAGCTTTCCTCTCTCCTCAATTGCGGCAACCCTCTTGATCACAAGGACGAAGGATATAGGACCTAACTTGCTGCCCACGGCTGATCTCCTCGACTTTCCTTCGCCGCGTCTGCCGTACGTGTAATATTAACTCCGGATCATCTGCGGTTTCGCTAATTTTAACTTAATTTTAGAGTTTTTTTTTTTTTCTCGTCTTTTTTGTCTCCTTCGCGCTTGCGTCAAATAGCGTTCAAGTACCTACAGCTATGCGTGAATTGCACTTCTTTTATCTCGACAGGAACCGTACGCATATTTTTATTTTTTTTTCCTTCTTATAATACGACGGATGCGAACGAGTTTTACAAATTGTATGTTTAAAATAAAAATTTTCATTTCCCGCCGCTTCGCTCTATGGTTGGAGAGTTGGCTAGTAAAAGCTGCGTATATAACGTTATACACACGTATAACTTACCTAAGAACAATAGCGGAAACAACGCGATGAAAAGCCTCCCCTTTAATGCTATTTTCTCTTTCCTCCATCCCTTATACTGCACTGCGAAAGGGTCGACTCCTTGAATATACAATTCTCATACTTTTTTACGTATAGACATGAAATGAAATGCGTAGGGTGTAAGGTACGAGAGGCATAAACGTGTACCAAACCACCTGAGCGCGACGAATGTATCCATAGAGGTGAAGGTGCGATTGAGAAAGGTTTAGAATTCGGGTAACACACGCGCACAGATTTCGTCCGAAATCCGTTCGACCCCATTGTCGAATTTTCCACTCACCCTGAGACAGCCGCGTACGTAATATAATGCGTAAAATACGAGAAAATTAAAATTTCGAAGCATTACACGGCATATCTATGTAGGTGTATAATATCCGAGTGTTTCTCTGTCCGTAACCTGAAATGGAAAAAGGGACGGGGGCGAGAATCCCGTCGCGACGTAAAATGGAACAAGCGTCATATTTGTTTGATTGGCAGCAATTCGTCGGACGAATTGATCCCTCGAGAAGCGTATAGGAAAAATGAATCGTCCGGACGTTTTAGAAGATGAAGTGCACCTCTTTGCGATATGTCTCATCCACTCGAGACTGAGACTCGATGGAAAAGACACACGCCCGGCAAAGGGACACTCGTATAATACCTTCTGCATTGCGGATAATAACCAACCAATTGGGAATCGTGCAGTGACTCGTCAAACGGAGAGTAAAGTAAGTGATTTCGGTCCCTTGAAGGTAGATAAAAGAAGTTTCGTCCAAGCTTCGGAATCGCTGGCTTTCCGAAAACCAAACCGCACCCAGAAAAAAAAAAAAAAACAAAATACAACGTAACGAAAGAGAAGAAAAGAATCACGGAGAGAAACGACTAAAGTCCATAAATACTTCCAACATATTTTGCGTTATACAAACTCGAATTCGCTGATCAAGACAAAATCGAAGAGAGAGTGATAATTGACAGTTTCAAATTCCTGGTCAACGGTGAAGATAAGTTGAAGCCAAAGCTGAGCGTCGGATAAGATTGTTTGAAAAAGGGTCTCAGATCGATATGTGCAGGTTCCACGGAAGTTGAAAATTCTTTTCGAGTATTCTTCGTCGGTCTCATTACCAGGAAAAAAACCCTTCGGGATAAACGAATTCCAAAGAAGACGCCGACGCTTTGGGGTGTGGAGTGTGCGTATCAGCAGCGGCACGTCACAAAAAAAGGAAGGAACGATATGAAAAGAAGTAGAAAACGTCGCGGGACGTGATGAGAAAAGGAGAAACTTGAAACTCGAAAGTGGAAACTGGAAACTGGAAACTGGAAACGGGGGCGGAGTGGCTATCGATCGGATTCTGCGCCCGCGCGTTTCGCGTTTATGCTTGTGCCGGAGCTCCGACCGACGGACATCATGGCGTCGGCAAGCGTAAACGACGCGAGCGTCGGGACGCCCAGCCGTCGGATCGGAGCGCAAAATTCGCAGTGAAAACTTTCGTGGTGAGACAAAATTTAAGTTAATGCACGAATTTTTTTTCCCGGTACCCGTGAGAGGAGAGTCTTAATTTTTAACGAATAGCTAGGCCCTAGAAAATTACCGAATTTTTCAACGAATTCTTGATGCAAACCAGCTGTCGTGCGATTTTTATACGGCCAGTATTGTGCGAAAATAAAGAGAATGTTTCTATCCTCTGATTTCTTTCCAAATAAGCTGGCTTTCAATATTACAGGTATCGCTTCGTTTTTACGTTCCAGATATAAATCCTCCGTGGATGAAAACGCGAAAGTTTCTGATTCGATGGATCGGGAAAGAGGAAAAGTTTTTTTTGCCAAATGGCCGGGAACTGCGATGACAAAAGTTGACTACACATCCAGCCTAGTCGTTCCTGCAGCGTATCTCAATTGGATTGGATCAAGTCGCTGTTTCAACGGTAAAATAACGATGCAAATCGATAGATTTTCATTAACTTCATAACAAGCTGCAGGATTTTATCTCCAGTTATTGAAAGACCAGAACCCTCCGAGAATTTTTTCCCCATAAAAATTATACCGGCGTAGAAATTTTATTTCTTACCCTCGGGGGCGCGCGAATGGGTTGAAATTATTCAAACTGCCGAGTCAGGGAAATAGGTGAGAATTAAACGTTGATGAGAATCAGCTAACTAAAAGGGGTGCAGGCGTAGCCGAGGACAGCGCAGCTAGGTTATAGACCGACGCAAGGAGCTGCCATGGCTCGCAATACCATCGAGGAAAGGCACATAAACAGCCGACCCAAGATGCTCGAGGCTAGTTAGGAAAGGAAAAATACTGCTGCTCCGATTATCTCGAATTCCGCGATGTTTGACTCGGTGCCAAGATTGAACCCTTAAAACCATCCCTTGGCGAAAGCGCGGTACGATACAAAATATAGCTGGTGAAAAAACCGTGGCACCCTTTACGCTGCAATCCCCATTCAGGCTCAAATAATGAGTCCTTGAGCTCTGTCTCTCTCTCTCTCTCTCTCTCTCTTTCTCTTCCTCCGTAATAAGTAAGACAAAAAGTTAATTGGTCGGGAAAAATACTTTTTAAATGCTGATTAGCCCCGGGAAATAATTGGGTCCCGGTTAGTCGGCGCCACCGGCTTTATAAGGGGAACGGAAGGATACTATCCGCACGTTTATATATACATACATACATACATATATATATATATATATATATATTTATATAGGGCAGGAAATAGGCGCGCATATTCACCCCGCGAAATCGCGAAAGCCACTTCGGCTTCCGCGTTTACACACGGACATTACTCCGCTCGCGGAGAGATGGCGGGAGACTTTTTCCGAGATTAAATTTGTCGGGAAGGAGGGACGGAAACACCGCGTCACGCGTCGCGAAGGACGAAGGATGCAGGATACGGTGTACCGCGGAACTTTATGAAGTTTCATCCTTTGTACGGTTGTTGTTGTTGTTTTTCCTCCACCCTGAGGCAGGTATACCAGATACCTCGAGTTCCTTCCACCCCTCCTCTTCTCCTTCTCTCTCTCTCTCTCTCCGCGGTTATTTTATTATTATACGACGGTTTCTATTAGAGGCCAACGATCCACAAAATTGCAGCATATCTTCATCCGAGGCTCGCGTCGTGCCCCGGGTATCAAACTCCAAATCCTCCTCTTCCCATACGGGAGAGAATCCTGACCACCGGCCTAAACGCGCCACCCTCCTGTTCTTCAATTTCTCCCGAGTTGGGTTTTCCTTCCTTTTAGGGATTTCCTCGCTTCCTTTATCCTTTTCTTTTTTATTTTCCCCGATGCGCGTGCCACTCCCCCCCGTGAAAAGTGTATTAAATTGACCCCGAGGCACGTGACCTTGCTGAAGATTCTAGCCTCACAAGACAACGTATCCAAGCGCGCGTTGTATTCGGTGTTTTTTTTTTTTTTTTTTTTTATATGTATCATAATACCGCCTTCACTTCTTCTTCCATTTCCTTCGTATATTTCCGCAATTTTTCCATCTCTCAAAATATCATCCTAGGCAGAAATTCAGGCACGTGTTCTCCGGCAAGGTGAATTCCTATAAATCGTTCAAAACCCACCGACCGCGTCTTGTATCCGGCATTTCATCGAACATTATATTCAGTTGATAATATCGACGACCGCGAGTCTGAGTCGAAGACGCCGAGTCCTCGTGACGTATGTATATCCGGTATAAAAAGCAATTCGTATTCCAACGACAATCCGTAAAGCTTTCGGTTGTAAATAATAGATAAATACCGTATATCATCGATGCGATTGTACATTTTCAAATTTATTATAAACTGTCTTTGACACTGCACAAACCTCGCGCACCTGCGGTATACAAACATCATGTAAGACTTTCGAATGCAACAATAGACATACGTATACATATTCATATCACCACGCTGATAGATTATCTCAAGAAGAAATTGACAATAGAAAAGTCGCTTGGCAACCCTTTTTTCCGTCATCCCCCGATCGAGGATGGATAAAACATTCATTGTCTTGCAAAGAAAGAAACCGCATCCACAAATATTAACAAGTATATTATATTATACCTAGACGACGGAAGTATTTTCTTTTTCCTCTCTCTCTTTCTCTCTCTCTGTCTCGTTTCACTTCCTGCTGTTCTATTCTCTGAACGATCGTTTGTAATCTCGAATTTATTCCGCATTTGCATACAGGCAAATAACCAACAAGTACACGCTTTACTCGTACTGCATCGGTAGTATTTCACCATAAAATATGGAGAGATTATAACAAGAGTTAATATACGAGTATGGCGTATCGGTTTAAGCCTGATCATCCATGCCGCATGAGAAACCTAGACTGACGTAGGAATTTACCGAGCGAGTAAAATTGATTAGAGAAAATCGTGCGGCATTAGAAAAACAGTTGCGTCATCTAGCTATGATGCCTTGCAATCAAGGGAAAGATGCTTCGTTCGCTACATGAGCGTAAAAGTTCCAAACGTTATAAGAACATCTAAATATTCTAAACGAAGAAGTGGAAGAAAAGAAATTCGGAATTCCCGTTTAGACAAAAGGCACGGGTTATAAAGGAGTTCGTAGAACTCTAAAACTTTTCCCATATCCATTTGAAACTTTGTCTAATGTCAGCGAAGATCGTCCTCGTCGTCGCAGATGCAACATTTCTGTAGGCGACAGCTGAATTCCGAAAGCACATCGTCAGCTCTGAAAACTGGTATATTTACCGATGCCGCAAAACTGCAACTCCGCCGACATTTTTATCGCAAAAATTTTACTCCCAGGTTAAAACGATCGTTATCCTTATACGAAAGCTCGGTTGAACGGATCCTCTGCGAGAATAATCGCCTCAACGTTTCCGTTTCTCTTTCTCAGTACGAAACTTCGAAAGACAATAAAATACGCAAAAGGGACATGCGGTTAAGAAAAAAAAAAACCAAAAAACGGACCAAAAAATGGACTTAAAAAATGGCATTACGTACGAGGTGGACAGTGCAAAAATGCGTGCAGGCGCTATTGAGCAAAGCTTATAAGGATCACGGAGTACATGTATAGTATAATGTATGCAAAATGTCATCCCATCAACTTTTTTGCGATTGGTGCAGAGAGGAGGGCCGAGGATGGAGGAAGAGGTGGAGGACGGGGGACCGGCGTAAATATATTTGTTTACGATTTTGAGTGGGCTCGAAGCGAAGAGAGCGACGCGGCATCCTCGTCCTTTTTTTTTTCTTCTTCCTCTCTCGCGCAGGATTTCAGGCTAATTAAGAACTCCGTTCCGAGTGGCGTTCGGTTATGGATGCAAGCTTCAAACTCAACCGCCGCGCTTCGATACGCGCAGTTGGTGCATTTGCTGGACGTCAAATTCTGTCGGTGCAATCTCGACATTCGCAGTATTTACGTTATTATTATACGCACGGATGTTGGACACGTCGTACATGCGAAATAATTTTTATTTTATTTTTTTTTCACAGTCTCCTCTCCGCATCATCCGCGCATATTACAAACCGTATTATACATGAAGTATTGAAGGAGAAATGTGGAAAAAAGGAACAAAATCATACGTATAAAATAATAATTTGGAAACTTTGTACGAGAGAGAATGGTTTTAACGGTTAACGCAGGGTTATATACGAGACGTTTCGTACTTCGTGTATACACACACATGTGGCAATTTTTGCGGTGATTTTAGTACACGGGGCGATAATTAAGCCTCCTCGTAGCGTAACAAGGTATTCCTGAACAAGTACAAGCCTTGATTACACACGTCGAATAGCGTTGGCACGTAACCAAAACCCGAGCAAACAAGCACCGATGATCGTGCATGTGTGTCATGCGCTATATTATATCCGAGACGAAATCCCGACTATGTATATCCCGGAGGGCGTAGGAGGGAGGAGGATGTGAGGCGAGGACCCCGGGTATACGATATCGGGTGAAATACGTGTTCTCCACCCTGTTGATTGGTGTTTTTCTACATACGACGAGAGCCGTCCGCGTTATTAGCGCGATTTGCGATCGGTACACAGCGAATGGTTGTTTGGGTACGTGATATTTTCCGCCGTCCACACACGTGACACCCGCCCCTTGATACGCACGGTGGATCAGGAATGGGTGAGGAAAATGGGGCATCTCCGCAGACTCTGTCGCGTCCGAATGGCATCTCGAGTCGGGGAAAATGAAGAATATGATCACCGACCCTTGCTCACCCGGGCACCGAGCCAAACGGGTAGGAAGAAAACTGCCGGCGGCGAGATCGGAGATCCTTGTAGGTACAGGCCCGAAGAAAATGTTGTAATTATGATGATAATAATAATAGTAATAGTTACGGTCCGAGGAGTGGACGGATTGAAATAATTTTTTATTTTTTTTTTGCTTCTTCTATCACGTTTATTAATTCGTCGTCGATTTTTTATGCGGATGAAAAAGAAGAGAGTTTAAGAAACAAATAAAAAAGAAAAACCCGAACCAAGAACTTTTGTGCGGATATTTTGAATGTGACATAAAAGCGGGTTGCACGATTTATTAGGATTGTAGATAACGCGTGAATCCAGTTTTCCACGCTAGTGACAAATACGGATGGAGAACGAAGAAAGAAGGATAATGAAAAAAAAAGACGCCAAAGAAAAGAACAACGCGACTGCAAAAATTGATTGTAGGCGTAAAAGTAGGAGGGATAGATACACGTTTGTGCGGGAACAACCACCTCTCCCTCCTTCTCTTCATCCCTTCATCTGGAAGGGGGTAGGGGGAAGAGGTGTAGAGAAACTGTTTGAAATAGGTACGGCTTTCAAACGGCACACGAAGCTAACTCGGCCGACTCGCCCCTCGCCGTTCCAAAATTCAATTTTCCGAAAGAGTTTCGTCGCTCTCTGGAGGCGATATATCTACAAGGGTAAGCGAGGAACGAGAAATGAGAGGGAAAAACTCCTTAAGTGAGTGGCGGGTATGCCGGCGGCATACGTAAACACGAGGGGGGAGGGGTGGGAGGGGGAGGGAGAAAGATTATGTATTCGCAAGTGGATCGGGTTTATCGCGAAAGGGTAACGCGAATCGACGGAGCTTAAACTAAAATATATACAATTACAAATTGACCGCATGCGGCGCCTTACGCAAGACGTAATTACGCGGGTAATTAATTGGACAATTAATACGAGTTGTTGGGTACAAAACAAATTTCCCTGCGGCTACGATATCCGGTAAATTTTTTTTTACTACCGACACTCTTTGATACCCGAAGGTCTTAACTTGTCCAATTAGTCCATGGCTTCTTCTTACACCTGCTTTCACGTATGTAACGTACGTGTGTATAATTAAGGTGGATATATATCTTGAATTTTTGAATTCTCCGTTGCATCCACGAACGTTTCTGTTCACCGTGGGACGACTTTTTTTCACCCCCAAACCCGATAGCTCCGGACAGTATATACCTACTGCACGCAACAAGAAAAAAAAAGAGAGAGAGAGAACATTTATTTGACTCTGGAGCGATGCTCTCTAAGGGCCACAGGCAAATTACAGAGCATACATGTATATCATAAAATAAAATCATATAAATGTAAAGTATAAACATAAAAATAAAAATAAAAATATAAAATCTTAGTATAAAATGTATCGGTAAGTAAGAGAGAGAGAGAGAGAGATAGATAGAGATAGAGATAGAATAGAAAAAATGGTCGGGTTATATACCTAGCACCCACACGCACGAATTTTTTTTTCCTCCATCTTCGTTGCCTTGTTCTTGTTGCCCTTTTCTTTTTTTTTGCTTCGCTTGTCGCAAAACCCGTTTTTCGATTTCACGACAATAGCCGAGAGTCGTAGGGAGAGAGAGAAAAAAAAGGGGGTAAAAGCGGAATATCCGGTGCGAGGTCCAACCGACCGAGAAGAAGGCACGCAGTTTTTTATCCCCTTTCTTTGCTCACTTCACTTCTTCTCGATCCGCGCGCCTCCTTTGCATCGATATACCGCGTTTCAAACCCGTCGATATCGTTCCACGTATAACATGTACACACCTGCAGTATATCGGCGCACCAAGACACACCCGGAAGAAAATGGACCCGATTGGATGACCCAAGGGAACGAGGGAGAGGGAGATAAATAGGTTCACCGGAAGACTAGGGGACCAAACGGGGGTTGGGGGGTTAAATGGAAAGTTTACTCAATCTCCGGTCCGGCCGCCTGCACGCCCGTCGCGTTTCGGCCGCTGCCGCGCTGGTTTGGTGTAGTCCGGAAAAAGTTTAGGCTGTTTTTTTCCTCCCCTCCCCGAACGGCCGTATAAATAGAAGGGGTGAAAGGGTGAGGTGGGAGGCGGGCGCAGAGAGAGAGTTTGTTGTTACCGCTGATGGAGCCGATCGCTGGACCCGCTGAGGCCGCGGGCATTACCACAGATTGGATTTTTCTTCCCCGTGAAAATAGCAGCTATCTGCCTGCGCCCTGCGCGCCCCAAAAACACCCCCGGGGGCGGGGGTGTGTATCGGTAGGCGAAACCCGATACAGGCCGGTTAACCCACGCGAAATGCGGAGTCGGTCTCATTCGTGATGGACACTTGGCACAGAGAGAGAGAGAGAGAGAAAGAGAAAGAGAGGAAACGGTCAACCCTCGAGTGGACATTGTTCTCAGGGTTGTTGAAGCCGTACTTAACACGAGATACTTGGGAATCTCAACGGCCTGTTTACCCCCCGCTGATTACGTACACTGGGTAATTTTTTCCAGATTAGGGACCAAGAGCAGGACGGTTTATGTCTATACCTTACACACCCGTGGGACGAACGTATTCGGCACGTGTTGTGCGATCTGCTTCTTCGGCGGATAGTTGCGGAGCTAATTTGCGAGGCTTGATTGAGTCGGAATCTAACGTCGGGAAGAATTTGGGAGAAATGGAGTAAGGAAAGAAAAAAAACATTGGACGACTCGGGCTGGGTTGAAGGTTCTTTTGGAATAATCGGTTGTCGGTAGTCGGAAAACGCTACTTTTGTTGCCGCGTTATGAATTCTACGAGTGCGGGTGAAGCGTGATTAACGCGATGAGGAAAAAATATGTCGAGATAAAAAGAGAATTGCAATTGAGAAATTGGCGCGTTGGTTCTAAAATGAGAATACGCGTACTCGCTAGAGGAATGCAAAGAGAATATAAACGCAGGTATTAATTTCGTTTGAGTAAAATTTACGTTAAACAATAAATATCCGTGTCTTATGAACGCTTTCTGCAAAAGCGCGTGGCGAGCTGGTTAAATTAGGAGAAAAGTAGGAGGTAGCGGTAGAAGAAGAAGAAGAAGAAGAAGAAGAAGAAGAAGAAGAAGAAGAAGAAGAAGAAGAAGAAGAAGAAGCAGCAGCAGCAACGACGAGAGGTTTAACGTAACAGAAAATCGCCTCGTTTCATTGGTCGTGTCTCGCGGTTTAACTCAAGCGTAAGGAATGCAATATCTTTCCCAGTGACTGGAATTGCAACTGCACTGCAGCAGCAGCAGCGGCAGCAAGGAGTAAGCGCATTTCTTCAAGGCGGTTTGCTAAAATGTATGTAATACCACCGGAGGCGGGGAACGCGTCTTGATCCCACAAAGTAAAGTGTAAGGCTACGGGAGGATGGCAACCGTCTGCGCCGTTTTACGTGCGGCCAGCGTCATATGCGAGTGCAAAACCGCCTCCAGCATCGCTCTTTGTACAAGCGAACTGCATTGCATGTGGGTGCAGGGTGACTTCTTCCAGAAAACAAGAAAAGGAAGAAGAAGAAGAAGAACAAGAAGAAAAAGAAAAAAAAAAGAGAAAAACCATCCTTAGAGAGAGAGAGAGAGAGAGAGAGAGTCGAAAAGCTAGCTCCAGCTTTTGCAATAAAATGAAAGCTTCGACCGTCTCTCTGCGAACTGCTGCACACCGCACAGGATCAGTTCAGACGAAGGCACCGAAAATGCAGAAGACTGTGGGACGGGGAGGAGGAGGAGGAAGAGGAGGAGGAGGGAGGCGCATGCATTTTTCAGGGCAGAGAGACATGTCCGTCTGTGTGTTTTTGTTTGTCTGTGAGGTCCGCGGTTTCACGCGGTATGCAAGGGGATTTATTCATGCCGACGAAATATTTTACGCAAGCCAGTGCGCTTTACGGTGGATTATCGTCATCCCGTTTCTGATCCTGTCGCGACGACATTGTAGTCTGTTCGTCTAAAATTCTTCTCCCTCCTCTCTGCATCAAGATTCAGCTGCTGAGATATAATCTTTGCCAGAATTAAGTACCTACGTATATATACATATATATATATATATAAAGTATAAGGGCCACCGAATTTGAACGGCAATCGCGGCGCGGCGTTAACTTTTAGATATTTTAAGCCTCTCGAACATGTTTATCGTTTTGGCGTATTACACAATTTGGCTGTATACTTGATATTATTCTCGCAAAACAACGCTAATGTTATAAGGATTTGATTCGTCCAGTTTGATAATCCTCTGATTCAAACGACGATTTGAGCGTAACTTTTTTCGCATTATAATTGAACCGAAAGATTTTTTCACCGAATCAGAGTTGAATAATTAATCACAAGTTTCTTTGTATATAATTAATTGCGTATACGATAATTGCATGGAATTAACAATGAACGAATATTTCCATCTGTTACAGGAGCGATGATAATATCTGCATGTGACGATGAAAAAGAAGATTAATGCAAATCTTGCATCTCAATTATTCTGACACAAACTTGGCAAGATGGTCTACTTGGATTCTTGCAGGAATTTCGTTACTCCGTTCAATATATTTTATACTACGACAATCACGTGTGATAACATTTAAGACGCAAGTTATATTGATAATTGATAAAAAATAAATAAATAACCTAAATTCACAAAAGCCTTCGGTATACAGTATTACAAAAATCTATAACATGCGACACAAGGTATAAGAACAACTCCGAACAGCAGCAGCTGACGTTCCAACGATCGAATCTATGTAAGTATATAAAAAAAACGTGAAGACATTTAGTTGAGAATTATAACCCTTTTAGCGTAAAGTTCATATCACCCACTCGAGATTTTTTGTTCCAAATATAAACGGTCGTTACGTACGTACAGTGGCGTAAGAATATTGTTATTATTATTACTATTATTATTATACATCTGATTGAATAATCTCAAACGTCTCTATAAATCACGACGATACTTTCGTAATTGTAACGGAGCAAATGGTTAGTTTTTTCATTCAATTGAGAGACACGAAAAGCGAGAAGGTACGTATTAAAAGTCATTATTCATAGCTATACGGGGGGGAGGTGGTGGTGAGGGGGAGGGGTCAGGCCTAAAATAACCCCAAGAGTATAATTTCTACTCTCACACTCTACGATCAATCTCACATCCATACGCGGCAGCATCTCCGACGAAGTGTACGGTAGTTTCGTCCGTGGCTCAATGCCAGTCGGCGAAACCAGCGACTCGCTAATAACCCTCAACGAGAACGAAGACGAGGATGCAGAGCGTAGGGGGGGTCCTCGTTTAGGTGGAGAGAGCCTCCGCAAAGAGGCGAGTTTCGGACGTCTGCGCTGTTCGTCGGGATGTTTTCCATCTCGGTTCCTCGCTGGCTGGATGACTTTTTTGGAGAAGTAGGAGGGAGGCGAGTGACGAGCAACAAGAAGAAGACGAAGAAGAAGAAGAAGAACGAGAGGCGACAAACCAGTTCGGAAGCCCCCCCCCCGCCCTACCGACAAGGAGAAGAGAACCGAGCTGCGAAGGCTGCGGAGAGAAGGAAGGAAAAAGAGCGACGAACCTGAAGTCGATGGGGGGAGAACGACCCGGATGATGGCTGCTGCACGCCGTCGAGTCACGGGACACGCACTTTCCTACACACGGCACGGCTCACTCACGCGTTCGCTCACTCGCTCACGCACGGAGAAGCCGGTGGCGACGATAGCGGCGAAGGCGCGAACCTCGATAACAGGGTTGAAGAGGCGTCGGCTGTGAGGGTAGGTCGCGACGAGGATCCTTCGAGGCTCGTCCTGCGGCCCGCAGGAGTTGCCGAATCGCAAGGACGGCTGCGTGACGTGCGGGAGAGCGAGTACCTGGCGGCGGAAGCGACTGCGGTTCGCAGTGCCCGGTGGCTTCTGCATCATCGTTGGAATAAAGTGGGGGCCCGCGGTTTATGGGTTTGCATCCTATGTGCTCCTGCATTCGCCCGTATCCTTCTCGGTTATGGTCTCCTCGACGAAACCTCCTTCCTACCCCCGATACACGGGGTGGGTAGAACCAACCCTCGAACATCGAATCGACCAGGTGTATCGATGTGTTTCTCGGCCAGGTTTCTCCCCCTGCATTTTTACGAGTTTGAATCAAGTAACGTTGTACCATCGATACGTTGAGAAAATGTTCCCTGCGGTTTTCTTATTTTTACAACGATTCTGACAGAACTGGGACAGCAAAATATGATTAATTATTTCTTGTCGTTACGATTTACCGAATTTAAAAACAGTTCAAAAATTTCTAATTCCACAATAACGATTTTCCCCCATCGTAAATCGTCGCGATAATCTTGCCAACTTCGACACGATGCATTTTTCACTCTTTCCATCCACCCCACCCCCGAGCTTCATCCCTCTGATGTCCGCAGTCGATGCGCGATATGGTCCGCTATTTTTTCCAAGCGGATATTCGGGGCGTGCCAACTTTCGTCAACCGTTTCATGCGTGGATTGGAAAAACTAGTGGAAAGTTACCCTGATCGTCGCTCTATCTACGCAACCCACTGCGGTTCTATATGGGCGACATTCCATCGTCCCCGAGTGGTTGTGGCGGCCATAACCCAACAGAGAGAGAGAGAGGGAGAGAAAGATGGAGAGAGCGTAAAGGACGGAAGAGAAGTTGCGTCACTCCTCGTCAGCCGTAATGGTGTCCCGTCCAGTGACGCAGTCAGAGGAGGAGTGACGTCAGGAAGACAGCTGTGCACAAACCTCAGGCATTCCGTAGCTCCCTACCCTCAAACTCTACAACGTTACAAACTCGCACTAAATTCTGATCGGCGTTATTTTACAGAATCTCGAAATTTTCCACAACACAAAAATTCCATTGCTTGGTGCAGATTTATTGATAAAATTGTACTTTTTTTTTAAGAATGCGATACACAGATATTGGTAATTTTAACACAGCCTGTTGGGCATGCTGCAAAATGACAAAATAGACGTTGCTAATGATAAATTCTGCTCCTTTGAACAAGATGATTTATCGCACGGCTTATATGCGGAGATTCGAAATGAGGTACACACTGCATCGTGTATATTGAATACCATCGCAAAAGCGTGACTAATTACGCGTTGTTTCATGTTCGGAAAACTGACATACAGGCATTTATCTTCGTGCATAAACTTGCGCATCGCTGCAGTAGCGTGAATTGTTATCATGTTAGGTGGGTAGACAGGTGTCGATAATAACCATCCTTGCCACACTTATTAGAGATTGCAGTACAAAGTTGCAACGAATGACAGCAAGTTATTACAGGAAGTGTTGGAACAACTCGCGAGTCGCAATGAGCATTCTTTTTTTTTGCTTTTTTTTATTATGTGCATGTTTTTTCACGTCGTCACTCACGTATTTCTATGCTCGACCTCATGACCGTGAGAAAAAAAAATATCGACAAAAAACTTGAAGAGACAATGTGTTGTACACTAAGAAATGTGTAATTACGCAATGTTGTAATTATAGATTATCAATGTTGACAATACAGCGGTATGCTTATGCAGACGGGACGGGATCTTTGACCTTTGAGAAATTCAAATCAATCAATTACGCGATAAACGTGAGCAGTAAATACATGATGCAAATTTTCATTTCCAATCTTGATTGCACTTCAAGCATACCGACCACGTGTAAGGTATTACCGGTGTAAATCACCTCGGGTATGTCAATAAACTTGTGCAAACAACATTTTTTCCTTGCCAAAAAAGTAAAGAAAAACCCAGCAGTGGCAGCCATGATAGGCAAAAGGTGATCAAGAGCGTATTGCGAGTTGGGTGACTCGCCGCGCGTTAGGCGCTGCTGTTGCTTCTAGTAAACGTCTATTTCTAGAACACCTGGAGAAGACTGACCTTAAAATCCGAACCTACAAAATAGAAGCAATACGTGTGTCTAAAAACTCGTTGAAATTCGAAAACGATAAAGTATATTCGTTGCGACTTGCAATTTGGTCCAGTTCCTGTAACAACTGACCTGCTATTCCCATACACGCAAAATCGACCGATTTTATACCTAATCAAGGTTTCGATGCAATTGCAAAATAGTCGTCCCATGATTTCATTCGTTTCACGGATGATTAGGTGTACTGTAATTAACGCAAAGTTGCAGGTACAACCTGTTGCGCTATCGAATCGCCGTGAACGTGTGTGGCTGGGTAAAGTGGAATAAATTTATTGTCAAGTGGCTAGATATTGATTGCAATTAACGTCGATCCGTAAGGGTAATTAGAGAAAGGTAAGTCGGGTGATAATTACACTTGTATCGCGAAATGAACGTACCGTGATCTGCCAGCAGCGAGTTCCCAGCATACGAATAGTGCGTGATGCGTTATTATGCTAGGACAAGGTTTCACCGGAAGCACTGCAGTCTGAAGAACCATCGATACGCAGTTTAAATATCAGAGCATCGGATGCACTTTCCGACACTGCGGATGCATCGACGAGAACGAACGGATCTTGTAATCCAAGATCAGCGACGAGGATGATAAGAAATGAAATTGCACAACATCACGGGCTCGATTGTAATTGCGACAAAGTACAAGTCTGCATTCACGCGTGATTCTGTCACGACGTAACATCATGCTTCACGTATGAACACAGAGTCTAGACTAGCGCTCGAGGCCGCACGGGTGAAATTGTTGCCGGGGTCGGTCGGCCGTGTTACATGTACGGAGCTTTTATGTCTATAATAAAGACTATTCAGCATTTTAATGGATTCGTAACCAACCAACATTTTACAGCTTCGCCGTGGTGCTGCAGGATATTATGTACACAGTGCGTCGAGGGGCAGCAGCTGGGGCTGCCGACTCTCTCAGAGTTGAACTTTGGTGCACCGGTGCAGGTAGGTAGGTGGATTACGCACACATACGAGCGAGTCGAGACCACATACGTGTCATCGTACAGGAGGATCGTGCACGGCTGTGCGCATAGGTGTAAAAGGAGAGAGAAAGAAGCTGCCCGGGCAGGGTTGGAGATGTGCGAGGGTCGAGTCGAGCCGTCAAGAGAGGCTGGTAATCATTGAGCTCGAACGACGTTTACTGCCGCACGATAAACAAGCCAATAAGACTTCCAACCACGAGTCGAAAGCCACGTGGACCCCGTTGCTAGGGACGCCTGGGAGTCCTTGCGCTCCTTGGCAACCGACCCTTCCCTCCGTGCTCCGTCGGTAACCCTGCAACGCGGGTCCGCGTACCGGTTACCGACCGGTGCAAAACACCATTATTTCGATCTTCAAAGCTAGCCCTGTTAATAATTTCTACAGTACAAATTCGTTCCAAGTCCTTATGGATCTTCAGGATTACAATATAGGATCCCATCGGGGATTGGAAGGAATCTGACGGATTCTATGGGACAATTCATTTCTTATTTGGTTCTATCGTTCGAAAAGACGTTTAATACTTGCAACGTCAGGCGATACGAGAGGTGAATTTAGAATGGAATCGTTACATGGAAAAAAACGGATCATTCTATAAATACATCAGACGAAACTCGAATGGTAAGCCAGAGCGAATTGCGGCCTCGTTTAGAAATACCAATCTCGCTCCGACTGCACCTGAATGCAGGCAAGCCCGCCTCACTCCAAGGACCCGAAGGACCTGTCCTGCACCCTCGGAGGGATGACCTGTTGGCGGGTCGAAGGGCGCCGCGGAGTGGGGGTCTGGGTTCGAGGTCGGCCATATTGGCCGTAGGACCAATGGGACGCGCCCCTGGCTCGTTACGGAATAATGGCCGCGGGACGCCGCCCTGTATAAAGCTCGAAGGACGTCACGCTTATTGGACGCAAAGACGTTAAAAGTTTTATCGCCGAAGCGGCAGTTACACCCGCCGCCGTGCCGCATGCATACCTCCCCCCTTCCACCTCCGCCTCCACCTCCACCACCACCGAGATGCGCTTAGCTACACACTCTCGTTCTATTCCGTGCCCGAAGTCGCTCGTTCACTGCCGTGGCTCAATCGTAAAACGAATAACCGCGGTGGGTTCGTTCCTGCAGCCGACGCCCTTGCTCCCTCGACTCCCACAGGAGTCGAGTAGGTGGGTATCCGATCGGGTGCCCCGGTGGCTGCGCGCCTCTCTCGTCTTTCCAAAAAGGTCGGAACCACCCCGTTACCCTTTGACCCTTTCACCCGATTCACCCCCTTCCACGCGATGAGGATCCCGGAGCGAGAGATATCCGGGAGATTGATCGGGGATCAGGTGTCGTTGATGGATCGCATTGATCATCGAGAAATCGGA
Source organism: Neodiprion virginianus (assembly GCF_021901495.1). Lineage (NCBI taxonomy): Eukaryota > Metazoa > Arthropoda > Insecta > Hymenoptera > Diprionidae > Neodiprion > Neodiprion virginianus. The sequence goes on along the minus strand of NC_060877.1, from coordinate 2,676,002 downwards.
AGAGTCGTCGGTTCACAGCGAATTAAAATATTCGTAAAGCTCACTTGACGTTACGTTTCTCCGCAGAGTCAACGATACGATCCTTCGATTAGGGTACCTACAACAGGTTTAATCGCTGCAAGCTCAGTTTTTTTTTTTTTTTTCTTTGAATCCATAAATGTAGGGTTGAACGTAGACTTCGGTTGCGTTCGTCTTATCTTCCATCCGCGTCCAACTTTGGACGTGTAATTGCGGGATGTACCTAGAACGGTGAGGTGTCTTTTCGATTCCCTCATTAGCTCGTCCCTTAGTGACACGTGACAAACGTCTAAACGACTTTTACAACCCCCCGTAACGAGCGCAATAATTAATCCACTAACCAACGATGTTTACACGGCAAAATATGCCACCGGCTATTATTAAATTTACAACGATAATATTCACCCTTGACAAAATTTATTCACCTCCAGCAATTTGGGACTGCTTTATATTTTATCACATAATTGAATATTTCGCGAGTTCGTGAATAATGGATGAGCTTTCGAACAAAATTATACGCTATGTCGTCGGGGTAACCATGTTTTTTCAACTTTCCAAAATACGGATTTTGCTATAAATGTTTTCACGACGCTACATACATATATATATGTATAAACTGAGGTAAGCAAGGCACGCGCGACGAGCAAGTAATTAGGGGTTGACCCTCGCACGTGGCGTCTAGCTCCTGTTAATTACGACGACTAGTGAGACAATTACAACTGGCAAAAATTCCGCGACAGAGACTAAGAACGAGAAAAAATCCTCTGTAAAGTCGTCGGGACGTTCAAGAATCTCATCGTCAAATTCTGGACAACTTTTAACGACACACGTAACTATCGGCACCTTGCACACATCGCGCATACCTGGGGTTACACACACTCAGGATGCTTGGTTCTTGAGAAACGATACGAGGGTTCAAGTCGAAGAAGGAGATACCGACGACAGACGATAAGGGCCAAGGAATGGTGCAGAGTCCGCAGGCTGCTTAACGTCAGTGACTAATGAGCGCCTCTCACGGTAGCTTGCATGTGGATATACAATATATATATAAACGTATCATACACCGTGTGCCACACACGTGTAATTGGGGATGGTAATAGACGCGTGTGATGGTCCCTGATCGAAGATCCGGTACCAAATAAAAAAAAGTAATATCCTCTCGGAGAGGGGATGAAGGATTGTCGCGGAGCAAATTGGAGTCGAGTACGCGGAGACATCGAGATGTGGAAAAACACTCACGAGACGCAAAGACAGAGTTGCTCTCGTTGCTCGGTGAGACTCGTATTAGTTACGTAAAAATGGGCTTCAGAAAATAATTATATAGACACAGACTCACCGTTCCGTTTGAAGAGGGAGGTACTCGAGCCGGAACACGCGACGTCACAAATCACAGGTTAAAGCTGCGCACACAATTCCCGCATCACGAACGGGACACTCCAAGTCGATGCTCGCAGTTTTCAACCCCCGCGATGCACGCGTCGCGCCTTGTCAGTTTGACAGGAGCAGGGCGAGGAACTCGGAAAGGGTAACGGGGCGAGGGGTGGGGGTGGAGGTGGGAGGGTGACAAAAATTCGTGTCGAAAGGATCGACGACCGCATTGTACGCGCAGGAATAGAAATCGCAGTTAGGTTCCCCGCGGTCCTTGGCTGGTGGGTATATCCGATCCTAGTATCGCTTCGGGATAGACTCGAGGCGAACCATGTGCTTCCATCGTTTCCTCGCAAAGAGGTTCCTTTCTGCGCCTGCGCAGCCGAGTATCTCAATCCGCACCCACACACGTCGCCGTGCACAAACTTACTTCCGATTCTCCGTCGCCCTTCGCTTCTGGATCAGCTTGCATTTCGCGATTATTCTATATTTCCTGGATGATACGGGCATCTTCGCGAACCGGATCGACCGAGACGCCGTCGGGATCGAGTCGAGTTGATTCGCTACTCCGATGCACTCCGCGACTTTGCGTCGAGGTACCGTGGTCATAAACGCCGAGATGCACTTGGTGCCATGCCGGTTCGACTGCAGTACCCCGCTGTCATGTCCCTCGTTCACTCTGCTTCTGTGTCTGAATATTGGCAAACATGCGCATGACCGACGATGCCCGCAAAGACGTCCCCTCGCTGCCTCCCTTTGCCTCGTCAATCGTTCACCTCGCGCCTCTTTTCACCTCATTCGTCTTCTCTTGCCTTCGCAATCTTCGGATAATTAACGCCGATCGGATGGACCCGAAAATATCAACGACGATGTCGTTAATGTCGCGAGCTGATTTCAACGCCGGTTACTAATTGGACCTGCACCCGTAATCGAGTCGATTATCCCGCGTCTCTAATCGCCTCGTGATTTGGTCTCAATTACTTGTGCGTATAATATTTATTTTAGTGATCTCGGAATTTTAATTGCGCCGCTGTTGTACCAATTTTTCGCTTTCTGTTCTATTTTTACATTTGTATGGATAACGTATGTAAGCGCGTTTTGTTGGAAACTAGATTTATGGATCGAATGTTCGGGAATTTATTGTTATCGAGGTTGAATCGAGAAGATAAATATCAACATTCTAGCTTGAAGTTTGAAAGCAAATTTAAGAAGCGATAAAAATGTGTTGCAAAATCAAGTCAAGTATCCAAACAAATTTACTCTCGGAAGAAAAACTTATGTATCCGAAAGTGAAGCTATTAAAGACATTTTGAACGAAACGAACCGCCGCAGGAAAGTGAAAAGAGTGAAAGACTTTCATTGATCCATCTACAAGTAGAATGATCGATTGAATATTCATGCGTTCAATGAAAGTAAAATCAAGCGATTCTAAAGGATGAAAGAAACTGGTTTGACATTTTACACTGCCGGGAATATTTTTCTCTCGCCGGAAGAATGAGATGAAAAATTGACTCTAGGCTAAAAGCACACGCGTATCGATACAAAACATCGAACGCATTGAAATCTGAGGCGATTTACCAGACTAGACGCGTTAATCGAGTCGACTAAAACAACAAAATTTGCCGGAAATTCTCCCACCCCTGTTTCGAACAACACCGATGCAAGTTTGGAGGTTTAATTAAATTTTCACAGCCCGACAACGGGTTCGGGGTTCAGTGTACTCTCCGCTCTGTAATAACCCGGAGGCCAGACTCATTACGTGGAAATATTAATTGGAATACCGGTTCATTTCAAGCGAACCGTACATATCGGCGCTCACACATGTATCGTACCCGTATATGCACCGAAACGCATAAATACCCGATACGTGCAGATAATATTCACCTCCGACCGTACGGAACTGATATGGCGTTTGTACCAACCACTGGATCCGACAAACGCGAACATCAACATCACCGGCTCGACACCTTCGAACACACCGTTGACCCTGCGGTGTTATTATCCCTGCGTGCAACACCCAGACTCGACGCAACAACGCAACTCCCACCGCAGACGTAAACCATTTCCCCTCGAATTGCGTATCAACAAAGAGTGTTTTGTCTCTTTTCGTCGTTGCAAACAAAATTAATCGAACTGGAGGGCCTCGCTTCGTGACGTAATTATTTAACACTTCTCAGCATGAAATATGGTAAAATCAGTTACGAGTGTAACTGTAAGCTGTGAGATAAGATAATGTTGTTCTATTTAAGGAAATTAAGAGTGCCTCGTGGAGCTTTAGCCACAGGCCAAGGATGACAAAATGTCGCAAAACGAACGTCGATCGATCCTCCGATTTCGATCGAATAAATAATTCGCTTCCCGATGAGCTTTCGTGAATACTCGCGTGTATTTGCCGCGTGCGATAATCAGGCAGATTCGATGCACGGCGTGTACTTGTTCCCGCGTTGTATACACGTGTAAAATAAATCTTTCACGAGTCCCGATCATAAAGAGGATTTTTCCACTGTAAGCCGGTACGGGTATAAAATATAGGTACATATCCAACATCCAACATCATCCGAAATAAATCATTCGGAATTCTTCTAGCCTGTGCGTAAATATTTTCGTAAATTTGAAACGAGAGTTGAATTATTATCGTCGTCATTCGCCCGGGGGGCAATCAATTACTACAAGTCGGTCTTCCCGCCTCGTCAAGATCGCTTTTGTGGAATCTATTGTCGGTAGAAGAATCAATGCAATGTGTACGTTTCGAAATTCCATCCTAGTCGAGTGGTGGCTCCGAAGTTTTATTCCTCGATGTTTTTTTTTTCCCTCTCTCTCTCCCTCTTTCGACCATCTCATGCAGTCTATATTCGTAAGGAGGTCAAGCGATAACTTGATCACAAAATTCGAATCTTACGAGCGACCGATGTAATAGCTTCCCTCCCGAAATCAGGAATATTACAGGGACAAGGGAGGGGAGGACCAGGGCGAAAACTAAACGCAACCGAGGCTCGTCCGTGTCTTCTGGCTATACACCGAAATTTGTCCATCATCGTGGCTGGAATTGCTTCCTCGAGCTCTAAATAATAGCAACTGGCAAACCGAATCATAATAACGAGATAAAGAGAGAGAGAGGGAGAGAGAGGGAGAAAAAGAACGATCAGTGATCGTCGAACGCTGAATTCACGCGTATTTTTGTGACGCAACGCCATCTTAGATTGACAGAAAAAAGGCTGGCGGATCAGCTTTCAGCGGTGAAAAAGAACGTCGCAGAGTCGAGAAAACGGCAACTAGTTTAGAGGTTAAACTCACCAGGGATGAAATCTGCGACGAGACGAGCCGATGGGTGTCCTGGTCCGATGCACGATCAACGATCCACTGGCACACTGCACTGCAACCTTCACCGAAACAATTACAAACACACACTTTTTTCGCACGCGACAAATAAGGGCCGAAAAGGTAAGCACGAACGATCTCACCGGGCGAACGAAGCGCAAATGGCGACGAGCGACGAGCTCGACGCGCTGATCGAAGATGAAAAACTTCTCGACTAATCGCGTAGCGTCAAAATCTGTCGCTTCGCCGGCAAATCCGAAGCTCGGAATGAATCGGTGCCGGCTATTTCCGATCGCGGAAACGAATCGTTTGATCGTAATTGCAGAAGCCGAAACGCCCGGATCCTTGACTATAATATCGATTTATAACAGCTCGTGTTTACGCGCTTACGTGCCATGTTTACAACTGACTCGACTTGCGTCTGAGGCTTGCCTCTTGTTCGACTCGTCAATGTACCTCGATGTAAACAAACTTCACGACAATCTACTCGTCGCAATGAATTCTCGTTGAATGGTATGAATTATATTTATATGGTTACGCACTGATCGTACGGAAAATGTATTCCCAGCGACAGGTATAAACTGTTTGTCGCATACGTACGATGATTGTGGATCACGATACCGTGCGAGGAATCTCTCAAAACGTCCGCCATATTGTTTGCTTTTATTCTTCATTTCGTAAACACGTTTTACTTCCGATATTTATTTACTTTTTCTATTTTAGTTGACTTAGATTTCGTTCAACACCGACAGCTGCGCAGCGTCGATCGATGAGACAGAAATTTTGTCCCAAGACATCCCGACGTCGGTCCGACGGCTCCGGTCGACTTGCGTTACGTAACATTCTTCGCTTTTTTTATAACGAAGAAAAATAAATATTGACAAAATTTTTTCCCCCGTTGCTTAAACTGGCTAATTAAAAGCTTTTAAGTCGACGTTTTTTTTTCACAACTTTCAGCACCGGGGTTACTACAGAACAGAGGTCAATGTCGATTTGAAATTTTTATAGTACGATTATCACACGTTATTGTAAATATTATCATCAGCTGTACAAGGAATAAACAAACTAAACGATTATTTCACTGGATTTCATTGGAATCTTCCCTTCTCTCACAAAAACAACCGTACGTGTAAATCTCGCTGAAAATTTTCCCCTCATTATAATTTTTCTGCAACATCATTCGACAGGCTTGTGCCTGTATAGGATTACCAATACGAGAATAGAACTGGATCGATTGATCAGAACTGAAAATAAAACTAGCACATGTGTAAAGATTTTCGAGACCCGGTTTCGCAACGTGTACATAATGTTATATATAATATCTCGTCCGACTATTATTAAAGAAATTTACGATTACGAGACGTTCTATTATATAAAAGCCCCATTGAATGGAATGAGATAAATGAACGGAAAATTTCCTCACCTCCTCCTCGCTTCGTTATCTAGCTAGGCAGGAGTTTGGGTCCTCCGATTTCTATTGCGGCTCCAAGTTCAACGGTAAATTCTTCGACAATGCGGCACTGGGCCAATTGCCGTGATTATGCATAATTTACTAATTTACAGGCGCACCTTCTTGTTTCTCAAGGCACCGGCCGCCACTAAAGAACCAAGGGATGCAAATCAAACTGATAAATCTTAACGACGCGGAGATTTCTCCGTCGAACGATACGTCACCGGGTTCGGTACGGCTGGAATTAGATAAATACCGAGAATTCAACGTGTGATCCGAACGTCGATCTGGGAAAAAATCCTCCTACAATTATCGAAAATTGCAGCTGAAACGGAAACGAAGCAAAACTGGTTTTCACGTATAATACGCTAGTTTTAAACTAGAGCTTTCGAACTACCGCGGACTATAATCGGGTCTACTTTCACTTCGGGGAGAAAACGGCCTCACGTTTGAACAAAGTCCCGAGCAGCAATCCGTTGAAGGCTACCGTACTCGAGAGAAGCGTACCGGTGGTGGAAAAAAAAACAACCCCATGGTTGACGGATGAGTTGACCGGGAATTGTTACATCAAAGAGAAAGCTGACCCTGCTGCAAATGTTTCTATATACAGCGGTTTTAAGACCCAGTTTGAACTTAAAATTTAGGCTTACAGACCTCGCAGCTCATATTGTTACACGCATTGAGAGCCAGAAAAATCCCAGGGGGTTGTTAATATTCGGAGCAGGAACGCGTTGGAAGTATGTATATATATATATGTATGTATATGAAACGGATAAAATCACTGGTCATGCGTCCAATTTCCTGCCCCCCCCCCCCTTCCACCCCTGCTACTCGTTTCTAGGCGACGCCTGCAGTCGTCGGTGGGTTCACTAAAATAATTACGCGAGTGAATTACCGATCTCGAATGCTGCGCAGGCCTGAGAGAAAACGTAAAATACTTGACGTTTTTTTAAGTCGAAGGCTGAGATCACGTATGGATCAGATTGGAATCGACGACGTCTCCGACTTGGTCTCGGACTCGAGAGGTGAGGGGAACGATTGTAATCGCTTTATTTAAACACGCCCGGGCTGCTAGAGCCGCGCTTATCAAAGGGTCTGCCGCGAAGAGCTTTTGCGCAGCTTTTCCCTGCCTACATAATTCACCGGAGACAAACGCGAGACTAAATAGTAAATAAATTGTTGGAACCGGAAGAGCCGTGTTTATTTCTAGGCACGACTGCTTTGCCTAAACACACGTCGCGTGTATGCTTGATTTTATTATTGCTGTACACGTGGGTGTGTGTAAACACACTTGAAATCGTTCGCTTGTCACGTTCACGGAAATTTTTCATAGCGATGAGATAGATCCTGTAAGCGCATCCGCGCCCTTCGCATTCCGCCTATAAGCGTGCTTAGCATCCGATTTGTGAACGCTGTCGAATTCGAGGGAGAGTAATATGAAGAATGCTCAATTACTTGTAGGCCGATGGCGTTTGTAATTCCGAACATGGAGAAATCCCCCTTCTCTCTCTCTCTCTCTCTTTGGAATTGAAAAAACAACTAACAAGTGTTGGTGTTTTTTTTCTTTTTATTTTATTTCTCGTTTGTCTAGAGAAAAATTTCTTCTAGGTGAGTTTCGAGTCCCTGCTGCTTGGGCAAACGGTGCGATCAACGTCGAGATGAACGAATGTATGAAATTATATAAAAGTGGAAGAGTGAGACAATCGGAGGAGAAGACGCTGGACTCCGTGACCCGAAAAGGCGAGGGAGAGACTGGTCCGCTGGCCTCTATAAGCCTAAATAGTTGAATCTTGTTAACACCGTCCGACAATCTCACGGACAATCGCATTCCCGTCTCGGTTTCACGCGCCGCGTATAGCAGCCATTTCCCCCTTCAGCTTAGATAAGCCTCTACGCGGCTGAAAAACGCTGATTTATATGGAAGAAACTCTCCCCTTTATTCCTGCTCCTTGACTCGCTCCCTTACACGTTAAGACTAGATCGGACCACACGGAGTCTCGAGATTAAAATTATAAGGAGAAAAAACCCGGACATCTAACCCAAAGCGCTCTTGATTATGCACGTGACGTACAATTTTTTTTTTTTTTTTTATTTTATCTTGTCCCTTTCCATCGTTTCTTGTGGAAATAATTATGTGTTGCTCGTACGATAAGAAGCTAAAAAAATTTCATTTACATTCGCAATCAATATCAAAATTACAGTCTCCGATGTAAAGAATGTAACGGAAAATTCTTATAATATTGTTTGAAGATACAAGCTGCGTGTCGAAAAAGATAGATACAATAATAATTTTTTTGAAAAAAAAATTACAGCTACGCGTCTGTTCCGAGGCGCAGAATCGAGTCCCTAATTGAACGATCCTTGGGCTGAGACCCTGAAGGTGGGGGGGGGGGGGGGGGGAGGAGGAGGGAGGGTGAAAATATTTATCGCGTTGAAACAAGGAAGGGGAAAAAAAAAATATTCTGAAATAAAAATATAAAATCAGCAGTCTCCGATAATCCGGCAGTGCAGTCAGGGATGCTCGGCCGCGGCGGGAGAGATTCGTGGCACAATAATAATTCGGATGCAGCGGAGTCAAATGGCGGTATGTATAGAGATATACCGAACGCTCCGAGGAGCCGAGACTTTACTCGCTGCAGCGCTGTTAGGTAAAAGTAGGCGTCGCCCCCGAGAGTTTTACGAGCGTTGCTCCAATCGATCCCGGTTTTCTCCCACGCGACTGACGCCCGGCATCGCGACGCTGCAGCGTGCAGTTTATACACGCTATACGACTCACGGGTCAATCCAAATCCCTCGGGCAGCCTAATCCTGAGAAGGAATTTTCGATAACCCCGTCCTCCACCTCCCCCCCCCCCCCACCTTGTTCGCGGTCTGCGAAATCGCGTGCAAAAAATAATCGCGAGCCGCGTGGACGCGGTTAAATTAGAGGGGAAAATTCACAGCTCCGTGTCAAGCGAGAGAGAAAGAGAGAGAGAGAGAGAGAGTGCGTGGCAAGGGATTCGTTTTTTGCTCTCGCGTAATCGGCGACGTTTTTGAGGAGTCGATTTCTGGCTTCAAGCTCGAACCTTTGCCGACTTCGATCCTTGGGTGAATGCGAAACTGCCGGGTATCACGAAGACGCCGCATGCGGGTTACGGTTTTCGACCGCGACGCAGAGATGCGCGCTTTCTGATACCGTTCCGGGCAAAGCTCCTCGATAGGGTGGAAAAGCCCAAGACACAGATGACGCCCTCTGTAAACGGGTGATTTTCGCGAGGGCCAGACCTCCGGCGTTTTAGAATATCGGAACTCGATCTGGCTTACCACTTGTAGATTCCGGTCGACGCTCTCCTCAGGATCTCGACTCCCAGCGACGGCCGTGGATCCGAAACAGACTCACTGACGTGCGGACCGACGTGCGCTGCCCGAAAACGTGGAAGAAACACGCGATCCGACCGTGCGAATCGGGAAGAGTAAGCCGCGTCCCGGTGTTTCGAAAATCCGACAGGACGACGGGCGTGATTACGGAGGGAGTAATCGGTACCCGGACACGTTGCACACATCACTGACGACGATAACTCGGAAACGAAGGATTCGGTCGCGTGCGAAGATGTAACGCGGATCGTCGGGCGTTGCGCGAAACGCAAACGAACGATAATTCGCGTTAAGCGGGAGCTGCTCTCGCGTGACGTTGGAATATTAGAGAAGAATCGGATGCGTCGTGTGCAGCGGACGCGATGCTACGGATCGGCGTTTGGCACTATACGAGCCGGGCCTTTTGCTATACTATAAGGTAGTAAGAGAGCGAGGAGAGCCCCTGCCGGCGCAGCCGTACATCTTAGTGTTATGGGCAACTCACATTGGAAGATACGCCATCAAGCATAGCCCTAGCGGAGCGCGAGCGAGCGATTGTAAAAGTTTTAGGGACACTTTGCGAACACCCTCCACGCCGGCCTCCTCCTCCTCCTCCTCCTCCCTTCCTCCCCTCCTCGACGTCGACGTCGACCGTCGTCCCTTCCCGCCGTCGGCGCCCCTAGCTCCCCTCGCCCGTAGGGGAGAAGGAAGGGGCGACGGTGCACCCCCAGACCCCTGCATCCCCCAACCCTCCTGCCCCGGACTCGCGGCCATTACTCGCCTCCTCGTGTGCCTCGTGCGTTCGCGATACATGGACCGACGACCATCGGCAAGGATCTCGCTCCGACGGATCGACGAAGAGGAGGATAAACCACCCGCAGGTTCCTGGGCGCGGCGCCTTCGACGACCGTCACGTGGCGCCGCCGCCGCCATCGCGGCCGATCCTCGCGTCAATCTCAATCCCATTTCTCACCCCGAGGGAATATTCGGGGGTGCGAAGAGGCCGTGGGATTCACCTTCGCTCCGTCCCTCCGGGCTGATTATCTCCTCCCGGAACGCGCGTCTTGAGCGTAATAATTAAGGACTACACCGGACGGGACGAGGATCGGAGATCCTCTTCCTTTGTCGCAAGAGGAACCCCCGGGAACGGAAATACGCCCGATTGAGACGCGAATCGGACGCTCTTATCGAGACGATTGCTTCCCGGACGCACCTGATCCCGCGGGATAGTAACCGGGGTCAATTCTCTCCGACGGGGATGATCGGGGAGTACGAGCATCGACGAGCTCCGTTCATGCATTGTCGCCAAAATTCCAGCTCGCATTGCCGTCAGTTATCGGCTCTTGTACGAGGAATTCCGATCGCAGGCTGACTTCGCGGTCGTCTCGCGTTGCTTTGCCGGATGTTTCGAGGTGTTCGAGAGCGTGCGTGAGACGGTGCGTAGAGGCGTTAGACGAGGGGCGGTAAGGGGAGGAAGGCCTTCGAGGAGGACTAAGACGCGAGTGGAATTTGACGGTGAAATAAATAAATTCGAGGCCATCTTCCCAGAAGAATATAGCCGGTATATATACCTGAAATACAAGTGACGCCTGCTGCGCTTCGAGTGTCATGCATACATACGTGTGCATTTATTTGTATATTATGTATATATATATACATACATACATCTTTGTATCCGTGTACGCGTTGCGACCGAAGAGAGATATCGACAGGGCGGGAGGGAGACGGCGAGATCCACCTCTCGAGACGCGAACTCCGCAAACGGAACCCGAGGGCCGGCCACCCACCCACCCCTTATTGCCCCGTATACTCGCCAATTTATGCGCGAAAACGTATTAAACACCCGGGGCACACACGCGCGCGTTTCGCCGCCTGCGAGGAGCTGGTAGGTAATTTTGAACCGGCGATGACGAAGGCGAGGAGGTGGCGGAGGGGGAGGAGACGAAGCAGAAGAAGCGGAATAAGGCCCCCCTTACGGACTCCGGCGTGTGTGTATCGCCACCGTGTTATATGGTTAATATTTTAAATGCGGTACACCTACATTGTAAATACCGGGTTATACTTTGTGCCGATCTCTTTTCTAAGAATAGCGTCGAGGCTCGGCGATATTCCGCTCTGTCCTCCGACCGATCTTTTGGGCGATTTCTTAAAGGCCAAAAACGACGGGACCGATCCTCCTCCGCCCCTCGAATCTCCCTCGCCCGGCACAAAGGAAGATATCAACTTCCCAGGTGGAGGAGGATCGCCGGGTACGGGAATATCCATTAGCGAGAGACTCGCCCAGCTCCCTTCTCCCTTTCCCCCGGGATTTAACCCTCCGTTAGTGCAACCCTTTGTACACACCCACGCACACTCGCTTTCGAGTAGATTTCCGCGAATCACCCGACGCGATATCCGTTTTCCTGGAATTATCGGTCGACCGGGCGCGATTTTCCGGCCTCGTATGGACTAACCTTAAGATTCACGATGCCTGCCGGCTAGTGTTACGATTAAAATTAAATCCATGCAGCGAGATAAGCGAGGGGCGAGGAGGATCCGCAAGCTCGGGTACCTTACGTACTCCGTGCCGTTATCGGGGATGATTCAACCACTCCGCGTCAAGATATATACAGCAGCATTCGGTCTGCGACTACATCGCGATTGCGGATTACGGATTTCGTTCAACTTCCTTTCTTCTTACCAAAAATTTCTCCCATCAATCTTTTACTGTGCGTAAGACACGCTCATATGCCATGTTTGATTCCCATGAGAATGGAGTTGAAACAAGAAAGAAGAAACGTTATTTTTCAGAAACAGAGTATCGATAAGTACGTCGCAGTAAAACGGGGGGTGACTTTCTTTGGCAACCAGGGCGGTTTCGCGGTATGGAAAGGGGGAAAAAAAATTTTCTTTCTCCCGAATCGTATAGCTAATTCATCGTATTCCTACGCAGGCATATATACATATATACATATACACATAATACCTGCACGACACGGACACGCGTGCGTTATTACTGTGTCTGTGTATACGTACACATATAAATAAATACATACATATATATAATCTTCGGATAGATAGCCCCGCGCGTGTACGAATCGCCTGGCGTCTGTCTCCTAATGGAATTGCTGGGCTATATCTGCAGCGGCGAGGATGGGGCAACTTAAATAAAAGCAAACGAGCTGCCCTCCGCTCTCTCCTCTCCTCTCCTCTCTCATCCCCCTCGGCACTCCGTTCGGTGCGGCGTAATCCTCCGCAGAAACTCGCTGCTCTACTCTATCCCAACAATCCGTATAACCTCTGCCCCTCGTCCCCTCGATCCCTCCTCAGACCGCCCGTCGACTCGGAGCTCCGGCTCGCGGGATTCCCGGGTCAGAGCTCCGCGCCCCGAGGACTCTCCGAGGAGGCACCGATCCTTCGCCCGAGATGAAATTCAATCCCGATGAAATAACTCGGGTCGATCGAATCGGCGGATGAGATTATGAGACGCGCGGACCGCGTCGCGTTCCTTTTACTCCCTTGGAGATAAAAGCACGCGAGCTTTAGTTTCCCAAACGAGATTGCGGAAGTTTTGCCGGAGGAACCGTAATCGCGCTGTTTTTTTCGCGGAAATAGGTGTAGCTAATTATTATTATCCATCACCTGACTCCCGTTTCAGGTGCAACAACGCTGCTACAGCCACGAGACAAAAGGATAAGCGGCAACGCGTGAAGAAACCCGCCGCGGCCGCAAAGCGGTCGGCGTCTCGTTTTCATTAGCGAATCGGGGTGTCGATCTTTCATTTTCTCCAGGATCACGAGCCGCGACGGCCAACCGGGTACCCTTGTCGGTTAGTTGAATCGTAATGGAGGTGAGACGGCAACCGGTTATCTGTATAAAGGCGGAGGAACCGCTGCAACCGGCGTGGAGAATCCGTACCTACGAGGAGTCGGCGGGCTGCGTTTCACAGGTGTATAAGCGGTATGGAAATAGGAGCAATTGCCGAGAGAGGCGCGTTCGTATAAACCGCACAAAGTTAAACGCCGCGCGGTAGCGGCTAGCGCGTAATTAAGAGCGTTCATTATTCAAACTACATGCGATTCGCTCGCGTGCATGCGTGTATGTATGCTTATGCGGCCCTTGCAACAAGCTCACGTTGTATTCGCGAGTACGCAAAGTATCCCTCGTTCCGCGTTTCATTTATAACAATAATAACAATCATATCTCCAATTACCCGTTGTGTCTACTTTAATACTCTGTCGTAAGTGTATATATCGTACACCATGTAGGCATAAAATAGAAAAAAAATTTAAAAAAAAAATGTAAATCCGACGCGCCAAGGTTTCTAGATCGAACGCCTTTTCACGATCGTATTGCACGCAACGCGTTTAACGCCGAAGAGGGAATTACTGGTTTCGTGAAAATTCTTCGCCACGATTTGTACGGAAACGGCGAGAATCTGCCGTGTTATTTTCGCGCTCTGATTCTCAGGATCGAGGTGTGGGGATGAGGACAGGAAGTCGGATCGACGAGGCGTGTATACTCGATGCGAAGGAGTTAGATTTGCTCGCAAAATGTAAAGAATGAAGAGCGAATACGAGTCACGGTCGTACGAGAATCGATTAGTCGCGGCTTACCGATACGCGTACGTGTTATTAATATTTTACGTTTACGTTCTCCAATGCGACAGGACCAGTCGTACCACTTTCAAATATATCGATCAATGTATCCGGCAATTACACCGGCTCGAACAATCGCTCCGTTGCAGCTGAACGCGTATAAGAAACCGGCGAGATTAAAATATTGTGAAACGGTGCAACGTTAATTATCGGAAAGCTGCGGTAGTTGATAATTATTGAGAACAATCGTAAAGCTGTCCGATTGAATTTCTCGCCTGGTAGGCGAGCTCGATCACCGATTTACTCCGTCGCGCACTTAAAATCTTAACAATCTTTCACACCCGATCCAGATTCCACTTCGGTTGTCGTTTCTTACGCGTTACAGCTTCGACAAAACGCGAGGCGACATTTCTCTCAGGATTTCCGTGGCAGACTGCCGATCCATCCGAGTCAAAATTCGGATTAGAAAGTTTGAGGGAAACCCGTGCTCTCCTTTTTTTTCTGGCTGCCACGGGGCTCGAAACCCTCGGAAGGGTTGCGCTTCGCTTCCTTCAGGGAATCCCTAATATACCATACCCACCGCCGTAAAACCATTGTCCCGGTCTAAGGTCGAGGCTCAATTTTTTTTTCCTACGAAAATGGAAAGTTCGACTGCCGATCCAGAGCGACGTTGAATCGCCGGAATAAATATTCGCCAATACGAGTAGGTATGATCTAAGCGAGAGGAATTATTGAGTAGAGCGTACAGAGTGCGAAAAATTGAAGAGAAGAATTGAAATTTGACGGATGAATCCAAGCGACGAATAAGTATTCACAGAATACAGAGAAAAAAAAAAAAAAAACAGTTTTCCTCGATATTCTGTGCTCAAATTTTTGATTTCTTGTTTTTTAATTCTTTTCTTAGAATTTTGTTTCATCGTGGCCAAGATGCGAAAGAATTTGACGGTGAATGCGCGTGCGCAGCGCTGCGCACACGTGGGTCCAGCCTGCCACTCCCCTAGATATTTGTCTAGCCAGTACCGCCGAGTCTATGTGGCCACAAAAGCGATTTCTCTGCCGAATTCCACCTTCCCTAGTCCTTGTGAATTTTTCTCTTATTTTATTTCTTTTTTTTTTGTTTTTTTGTTTTTTTCATTTGTTCTCTCTATTCCGCATTTATCTCACATCCAAATCGAACCGCGGCTCGCTGATTGACTCGGATAAGTACGGTAGCGAGTTAGAATAATCGATGATGTGTAAACACGCGGTAGAACATTGCGAGGGATACAATTCGACTGGTAAAATGGTTGAATAATTTTAAAATTAGCATCCAGCCGGACTTCTGGAGAGGCGGTTAACGTCAAGCCTGGACTTTTAATCCGCGCGGTATTATAATATCACCCCGAGGTTTAAATTTCGAAGCGTAGATGTCCGCGTCGTCGTAAAATAACCGAGGCTTTCGTATTCCTCGGCGTATGCGTAAGCTTATAAAGTATTTTCAGAAATTCCCGTGCTGTTTTTCAAACGTTATCACGTTTGTGAGACCGAGGCTGACGCGATGCTTCCAAAGTTCCGCTGCAATAATCAAGCTCAGCTCACTCGAATGCACGAAGACCACCGCCGAGAGTTCTCAGGTGAAAAATCCGGTGCAGAGAATATCCCACGGGGGAGGGGGGGGGGGGAAGGATACCTGCTGTGGATGGAATTAAAACGTTTCGAACGAAGAACTCGGCGGGTTGGTCATTACAATCTTCGACTAATCCCACGCTTTATCCACCGGATTTGTGAAAAAAGGAAAAGGAAAAAATGGAGAGAAGAGAAAAAAAACAATCAAGAGGTAGAAGGGAATGGAGAAAAAAAGAAAAACCACAAGTCGAAGAAGGGAGGTGAAAAATAAAGTCAAGGACCAAGGATTTCGTTGGTCTTTCGATAACCCCAAATTCGTGGAAAATAATTATAACGTCGGAAAAGTATTTGCAAATAAATAATACAGCGCTATAAATAATTGCGGATGTTGTCCGACTTAAGGTGATGAGAAAAGCGTGAGCAAACAGAATTATCGGTTGGTAATGAATAATCGCAATGAAATTCGATCGAAGGATTGAATTCCGCGTCGAAAGTCCCGTACGAGTAAAGAAATTATCCAACAGGCACAAATGAATTAAACAAAAAACAAAAAAAAGAAAAAAGAATGCTTTTATTAGCAATCCGTGCTCCTTGATAGGAGTCAGAAACAAGACTGTTTTTGCAATAATGTTGGTTAACGCAGCAACCTCATTTATTTTTTGACACATGAAAGCTTTTATAATGCCACTGTTAAAAACTTCCGTACGAAACTTCCTACACTGTATCGGAAGTTTTATTCGGATACGGTTCAATGAATTCACCATACATTTACCGTTCATTCAATTTAAAAACACAATAAATTTACTGCACAATATTAGTGAAATAAATTATTTTCATTTCAAATTTAAGGACAAATACGCCGAAATTATAAATCGTCGACTCATCTTTCGTGTAGTAAACGGGTATTAAATTAATAATAAATTTTAACAGCGGCGTCTTTTGTCTGTAACGACCGAGGACTAGATCAGAAAGGGAGACCCCAAAATGGTGATTTCAACCTTTGTCGCAATACACGTATATACGTATTTACGTATGCAGGGTAAAACAGGAAGGACGAAAATACATCACGCCGATGCTTGCAAAAATGAAACCCCATGGGCGCAGTGGCCGTCGCGTTTCTTTATCCCCGGCGCATCCGCGAACTCGAGGGAACGGTAGATGCGCCGATTATCTCTACGAGCGGGTATATCGTAGACATACCTACAACCTGTTCCGTGCTGCCGAGCAGGCGTCTGTAATTACATTTTCTTATAGCGGAATATACAGCGAATGCCCGCTCCTCTATTGACACTCATAGACGATTATCCACTCAGTTTTAATACCGTTATAATCACCGACTCGCACCACAGTTGCAGCAATTATCCATTATTCCCTGTAACGCCCGAGAGACGGCGTCGTCCCACATTTCGAGCATCGATCGGTTTTCTCGCGCCAAAAAAACCTTCCCGTCAAACACGGTAAACGTGTATGTACGAGAGGAAATATCACGGTGAGAAGAAAAATCAAATCCCCTTGTTACACACGAATTTCTATGCCGATTTTCAAAGTATTCGTGATTGCTTCGCTTCCTGGTGTCGAATTTGCAAACAATTATCTAACGCTGATTACCCAAATCCGTACAATTTTTATTCATCCAAAGGGCGGACAGCCCTTCGATATCCGTTTGCTGCTGCTGCCCTGTTACAGACCACCCAGCTCTTTATCTCCCACGTTTTAGGTCAGGCGTCGTTTGCGCCCAGATTAAGCCAAACGAGAGATGAAAGCAGCCGGTGTTGCCCGTCTGCAAGCCTACAGGGTCGATGATGGACTCGATGATCATAATCGCTCGCTTAAAAATTTTACAACAAGGGTAGCCTCTTCGATACGTGGATCGGAAAAGCTATTGATTCAATTTTTTATTATAATTATTTCGATTTGCAAGTCAAATATCTCTCCAAATCTCGCATATAATCCGATGATGACGTATCTGCATTCGGGAGTCGGGAAGTTAAAAGTCTGTCGGTGCCCAGCTAAGAGGTGAAACAGGAATTGATCGATAATTTCGTATCTAGTTGATATATTTGTAGGTAAAGTATTTTTTGTAAGAAGAAAAATACTTTTTCAAACGGAATCGGATCGTCGGAGTAAGAATTTTTCAACTCAAACAATAAAGTAACATATACGGTGATAAAATTTAACCAACGTAATTTCTGAACGTATAATAATGATACCAGGGAGAATTTACGCAATTAATATAATTCACCGTGTATAAGTATATATAATACTAGGTATCGTAGATTTTCTCTCACCTTTTGCTGCCGCGATGTGCAACGCCGTCGATTTTCTCTTGACAGCTGCAATATTATGGCGAAACGTGTTAACAATGCACAAGAAATAATTAAACAGGCTCTACCGATGATTAGTCGAGTACAAAATATTACACGTACAGTTAAATTATTTACTTTAATATTTTTCGCTTTTTCTTGTGGTTGTTTTCTTTTATTTTTATATGTATACACTTTTGTAGTTGATGCAGGATCAATTTTGTAAATAAGATAGGCCTTTATTTACAGAGATACACATACAGTTATAATACACAAATTGGGCAGCTACAATTATATTTTTAATATTAATTTTAATCTTACTGATCTTTTTATTATTATATACCTACTTAACGGGGAACATGGATCGGTTATGCATATAGGCGCGTTACACGTATATTTCTTTTTTGTTCTTTTTTTTTTTTTTTTTTTTCAGCTATTATAGTACTTTTCATTTTCTGCTATACCGTATAAAAAAAACTCAAAATCTTCCAGTCACACTCGCGTTCTCAACCTCGTCATTATTTATTTATTTAATTAATTGTTCATATATATATATGTATATATGCGCTGATTTGAATAGCATATTGGTATGTCTTACACGTAGTTATGTATATATGTATAAATATATACATGCAACAGTGTTTCTTTATTTATTTTATTTTTTTTTTTGTTATTTAAGTACGATTTCTACACAACTTCTTTGTATGTACCCTGCGATATATTTACAAAGTGACTAAATCTGCTGTTTTTTTTTTCTTTTTAATTCTATTTTTAAAATCGATTTTCATTATTCACTTTCTATTTTTCGTTTTTGTTTTTTTTTTTTTTTTTTTTATTTTCAACCTGGCAATTTTAGTAATCGTCGGATAATCGATTTGAGAAACAAGTATTACTATCGCGGTATCGATCCGAGATGGACTTTCGAAAACGCAATCAAGAAAAATGAACTGGAAATCAAATCAAGTCCAGCTTTCTCAATTATATGTCTTTGACTGCAAATAATAGCGGTTCAATGAAATTTATGAACTAATGTAACAACGATAACTCTAACAATTTCAGTAACTTTCATATTCGTTTTATAAAACGGTGCGAAAAATTGTGAATATACCGAAGTATGGACAGATTAATTTTTCTAATTGACATATTATTCTTTATATCTGCGTCGTTGCGTATAAACTGCGCTTTAACCGACCTAATTCAGTACTGCAGTGATCAGAGAGAGAGAGAGAGAGAGAGAGAGAGAGAGAGAGAGAGAGAGAGAGAGAGAGAGAGAGAGAGAGAGAGAGATTAAATTATTTTCCTTCTCTTTTCCACCAAGCTAAGCCAACATCAAGTACTAGACTGGAGTATTCGCTTTATCTTAGTTTTAGATACAAATAACTCTCTATGATACGTAACAACGACTGCAAGCGGAATCTATAAATATTTCTTTTTTTTTATTCCAAACATCAGCGTAGACGGTGAAAATGACGAATGAAAAAAGCAGCCGTGAAACTCGAAGAGTGTCCTGATTTCGCGGAGAGATGAAATTACGGTGTTAAAGAGGAAGATTCGCTTGACAATGAGCCAAAGTTTTAAGACTTCTCGAATTTCTTAATGCACGAATGTAAAATGTCTACGAAATTTTCATCATTTTATCGTAATAATTATCGTAATGTCTCTCGTCACGATCAAGCCAACGTACAGGGGTATTGTACATTCTATATATGTATGTAATCATATACCGTGTAACGTATAGTATGTAATAATGATAATAACATTATGGACAATAATAATGCAGTAATAATAATCTACGGATGTTTGATCTTTACGCAGATTTATTTTTATTCATATTGTATAGATATATCAGTTTTATATTTGTTTATGGCACAAATTTTATCTTCTTTAACATTATGATGTTTACGCTGGGCAAGTTTTTTTCGTGGATATGCATTTTCGGCAAAACGTATCGTGAGTAACGATGTACGAATAACTGAAAAGCTTATGCGTTTCGATTTTGAACTTCCTTTTGCAGTGTATATAACTCGCCGCGGTTTATTAAAATGACCGAATTTATGAATGCGTGAGAAATTTCTAATGTTACAAAAATGCAGAAACAAAAATAACTGGGTTAAAAATCGAATGATTTCTTCCTCGCGTTTATAATTCAATCTTATTCATCGACGATTCATATTGCAACGCTTGCGCTTGCTTTGGCACTAATTTTAACAACATTATACGAGTATACATATATCTTATTATTGCACTTCGATATTGTATGTAATTAGGTATAGTATATGTATGTATAATAGGAATTAATAACTGTTTAGCGACAGTATAACAATACCGTACCTGAATATTTTAAGCTAATTATAAAAAATTAACAGAAAATACGTAACATACGAAGTAAAAGGATCAAAATATTAAAACTGAAATAATTATTATTTTTTTTTTCTATTTCAAACATAACAAACCGAGATCACACGTGAAATATCGTTATTTTACCTAATTTAAAATTTTCTCTTTCCTCTTTGCAGAAATAAACCGATTATCGTGTAATAATGAAATCTTGACCACAAATTAACAGATCTGTACATAAATTTCAAAGATGAGAATGGCACAGAAAAAACTAAGTACGTATCATTGCAGTTTTTTTATTGTTGTAATTAGTACGATTGTTCACTTCGTGAAAAGAATGAATATATATATAGAGGAAAACCGAATCGACGATTAATTTCTTGAAAATTTCTTTATACTTGACTGGTTTTAACCAGGAGTTGTTAGACATTTTTAAAAAATACGAGGAAGATGATGCAGCTAGCTAATAAATCTCTTACATTTTTTTCATTCCGTCAATGTTTTTTTTTTTAATGTCGTTTTGATTTTTTCTCATGCCCTTTGCCACTGGATTCTATAATCAGTCATCTCTAATCAGCTGCGTGGTGTCGAATTATACAGTGTAACAAAAATGCTAACTAATTGTAAGCGAATCGCGGTACGTATTAATTGGGCGATAAATGATGAAAAATAATGTAATGAAAAAAACAAAAAAACAAAAATTGCTGCGAAATTACGCGGGATGTTAAAATGCACACGTTTCTTATTTGCCCGGCCTTGACCGAAGTTCCATTACATACCTAATATTCCTTTTTACCGGTAAATTCGAATTTCTAGAGGGTTTGCCCCCGCGAGCTTTGGACTTTATGTAACTTCTATAGCGTTCTAATATTATTCATGTATAGTACATTACATGCTACGTCTAGCTTGAAATATTAGCTCATAATAATTAGATTATTGTACATACATTATCAATAAGGATTGCGACATTGACGGTGACGAGGGTTCAAGGACTTGGATTTGGATTTGGATTTGGATTCCGATGCCTCGGTGATGTTGTCTTCGTGTTTTTTCATAATATTTCAAAGTGATACATCATCGAGAATGGAGAAGCGTCTTTGCGGTGATGGAGTTGGTGACTACACACCGGTACATCATAAAACGTCTCACAGAGCACGGATCGAGTTAATTATGTACACATTTAATAACATTATATTCTTTTTTTAATCCTCTTTGCATTGGGTTTTTTTTTTTCTTCGCATCCCTTCTTTACGACTGGATTATACTTTCATAATAATAATAATAATAATAATAATAAAAAGAATAATAATAATAATAATAATGATAATAAGGTGATGGAGTTATACATTATACAGAACAACACACAGTAAAAACAATAATAATATAATATCAACGTGACGCTCACAATAATAATGCTTTTAATAATAATGATAACCTTAATAATCATAATCTCCGATACAATGCGATACAATAATAATGACAGTAATAATAATAATAATAATAATAAGAAGAAGAAGAAGAAGAACAACCAACGCTTACAATTTTCTTAAACATTTTCGATTCCTGCAAAGTTGAAATTTTATTTCGTCAATTTTGGTCAGCATGATTTGAGTGTTGACTATTTTTTTTTATTTGTTGTCTAACGTAATCACTAATTATCATTACTACAGTTGTAATTTCCCTCGAAATTTGTTTCCCCTTCTTTCCTCGCAATTCTCGGATCATAAACAAACTGCGTTTATAGATATATTATTATTAGCATCATTATTATTATTATTATTACATAATAGTTATTACATCATTCATACACACTTCGGTACCGTGACGGAATTGTACAGTTACGCTGGAGGAACCGAGTGCAGAGCTCATCTTTCCACCTTGCTCCTATTCGTTCTCTATCACACTCTTTCTCTCACAAGTGAACGAACATAATCACGCGTGCTTACTTCTCCTCGGCTCCTCGGCGGTCTTGAGGAAAATAAATTGGCGATAGAAACGCAGTTTCAACGTCTTTAAACTGTGCCGATTTAACGAAGGTGCGGCAATTGATGCGGATTCCAATTGATTGGAAAAATTGAATCTATTTCACACGTCGTATGTTCGCCAATATTTATTTAATGTTTACTCTTCTTTTGTCCCTTCGTCTTCGTCAAGAGTCATGTGTAATTAATTAAAAAATCAATTACCTACTCGTCAGTTAAACCAACCGAAATACCATCCGCTTAATTTTGAAAATTATAGCTTCGTATAAAAATTATGTTCATTTAATAATTCAACAAATATACGCATATGAAAATTTTTCATTTCAGAGCAATGAATTTCACCCGTAACTGATAACGTAACGTACGTGGGGGGAAAAAAACGCCGATTTCTAAATGCACGTTGCTGTATTATACATGTACATAATTATAAATAGCTATGACGTTTCGGTTAATTGTATAATATAATAATAGCTAATAACTCTGCAAAATAAATTTCGATGTCGTGTTAATTACCTCGAATTTAGAACGATCGGTTTTATTTTTCATTATGTTTTCTATGTTGCTATTGCTATTGCTATTACTATTGTTATTATTATTATTGTTATTATTATCATCATACTATTATTATTACTATTATGATTGGGGTTATGTGTATCAGAGAATGACTTTGCATAGGGTTAAATTTAGTCTAAATTTTTTATTATTTTTTTTTTTTGTTTCTTTGCGTCTCTTCTCTTATTCTCTTTCCTTGTTTTTCTTTCATTTAATTTTATTACATAATATAATTATAAGAATCATAGGTAGGTACGATAGTTGCGATCCTTGGTAGGCAATGAGTACGACGTTTTTCTTTTTTTTTCTACTTTTTCGCGGAGACTGCAGCAGGAGCAATAACGAATAATATCTCCGTATTTGTTTGTTGCTTATTTTTTTCTTTTCTTTTTTTTTTCTTCTCCATCCAACGATTAATCCTGATTTTGCATTATTTTATTTTACTTTTCTTTATTCTACACCTTATCTCTTTCATCCCATACTTTATTATCACTAAGAAAAAAAAAGAATTTCTCTCCAACTCTGCACACATTCGCCTGCACGTCCTTACGATTTTCAATCAATAGTTTGTTATCATTGCTATCATTAATCTATCAAACACGCGACTTACTTCCGGATCTCTCGAGTCTCAGAGGTTTGACGTTTTCCCAGAAATCACACGAATTTTAAATTCACCGGGACAATTATTACGAACAAGCACGCGGCAAAA
This sequence comes from Neodiprion virginianus, assembly GCF_021901495.1. Taxonomy (NCBI): domain Eukaryota; kingdom Metazoa; phylum Arthropoda; class Insecta; order Hymenoptera; family Diprionidae; genus Neodiprion; species Neodiprion virginianus. The sequence goes on along the minus strand of NC_060877.1, from coordinate 2,652,450 downwards.
TTATATTTAAAATAATTCCGTGTCTATATCAGATCAAATCACATTTCGCAAGATATTCGAAGGTAATTTTCAAGCGAAGCTAATGCGCGGGAATTTTTTTATTTTGTCCTTTCTTAATTTGGAAACAGTTCTTTCAATCTTCGTCTGTTGTAATAAAAAAAAAAAAAAAAACATCAAAAATCTGTTGGAAACACGAGCTCGTCAATTTCTCATTCTCTAAGATCCGTTCGTAAATCGACGCAACGTGAAACTCAACAACAAAGCGTACTTGGGGTAATATTACACAATAACAATAATAATAATAATAATAATAATAATAATAATATCGTTTAACCTGCCGTGCAGGGCTGAATTAATTTCTTGTCTGTCTTTCTTGCCCCTAAAAGCCGCGAAAATATAGGCTCGTGATCCTTGATCACAAGGTACATCATGTAGACCCTGCATATACGCCGAAGAAGAAAAATGGGGGTGTAGGTGGAGGATTTGCCCGACCGGAGGTTGCCTAATTAATTACAGATAATACACGAGAATGGTTAAGAAACACTAATTAATCACACTAATTATTTAATGCGATAAATTTTTCTTTCTCGTCGTACAGGATATTATAAAGACCGAAGGAACTACTACTCCTATATATGTACGAATTGTATATGCATCATATACAAATATTTACGGATTGGACAGATTGCTTCGTGATTCTTGTTAAACTTTTCTTTCTTTCTTTCTTTCTTTCTTACTTTTTTTGTTCATACTCCTTCCCGCACTCACTCTCGCGCACGCACTAAAACATTATTCGCCCTACGTATGATACATATACACATTCACGCAAACACAATCGCATATTATCGGTGTATTGTTATATTTATACATATAGTTGCTTACACATCATTTTCGCAGAGGCGTATATTATACGCGCGCACACACACACACACACGCGCACACACGCAAACGCAGAAATATACACGTTACACATTATTACACGTACATTCAACATCCGCGCATGCGTATCCAAAATACACGCTGGATTTTTCACATACAGTCGCGTAGTCGGTTGGCGATATATATGTAAGCGTACAATTTTCTTGTACATATCGCGAGGCGTATTAAATTAGCAGTATTGAAATCTTCTAACTATTCCATTAACTTTTTAATCGCAAGACATTGCGACGCGTGTAGGTATATAACATTACCGTTAGCATAATCATATTATCATTATTATCCGTACAATCGCCTATATAATATATGTATATGTATATATATACAATATATAATATACAATATATGTATATATATATATACATATAATTAGTAAATTACCGTTAAAATTATCGTTACAATATATAATCGTTATCGGTTTATACATATACACAGATACATATTTTTATTGCATATATATGTATGTATGTATGTATGTATGTATGCATGTATGTATGTATGTATGTATGCACGTGTGTACGTAATATCGCAATTTGTCAATTAACATACGCGCACTTTGCACACAATAACATCGACAGTCCTATAATTCACCGCTGTCTCTGAGTATATATATATATATATTATATATAATTACATATACACACACGTATATTATATATATATGTATATGTATGTATATAAATTATCTACCGCAGGTTTGAAAAATGGTCAACGTTCTCCGCGATACTAAAAACTGCGTCACGCGAATAGACAGAAAAGTGCCGATTAAATAGAGAATCGTGAGGAAGAAATGACGAAAAGAAAAAGAGAAAAAAAAGAAAAAAAAAAAAATCAAACGGTCAAATCGCGTATCGACAAGTACATTTATTAACGGGGTATCAATTCTCTGGGGTTGATTCGGCGTTTTGAAAACAGTGAATCCAAGGTGGAAAAATAATACGTCGTTAAGCCTGATACAGGAGGCGCACCACTTCACACCCTGAGACACCCTTTGCGGGATAAAGTTTGAGCTTGAATTTCACGCGGCGAGTCCGTGGGAAGTCTGATGAAGCAAGTGCTGCTGGGCGGCGTGAGCCGCGTGAGCAAGCTGATGATTCCGCGAGTGTATCGCCGCCGCGGCGGCGGCGGTCGATGCCGAATGGGCCCCGATCTGGGCCTGACCAACGCCGTGGAGTCCGTGTCCGGGGACGTGGGCCCCTCCGCCCCCCGGTAGCAGGCCGTGGCCGTGAACGCCGACGCCCCCGTGGACGCCGGGCGCCGCTGCGGCGTGGCCGTGAGGGTGGTGGTGGTCGAATACAACCCCGGAGTAGGCCACGGGTCACTGATGATGCTTGGCGGGTCCGTTCGCGTGGTGCGCCTGCGCAACTACGTGGTGACCGGAAGGCGGATGGCCGCCAGGGTGGTGGTGGCTTCCGGCGGCCCCGTGGTGATTCGCGTTGTTCGCGTTGCTGTTGTTGTTGTTATTGTTTTGCTGCTGCGACTGCCGCTGGCTGTTCTTCTTGTTCTTCATCCGCCTGTTCTGGAACCAGATCTTGACCTGCCGCTCGGAGAGGTTCAGGTTCCGGGCGAGCTCCCACCGCTTCTGCTTCGACACGTAAGCGTTGAACAGGAACTCCTTCTCCAGCTCCAGCGTCTGGTACTTCGAGTAGGGTTTGCGCTTCTTGCGCACCGTCACTTGGCCCGTCCATTCCAGGGGATTCCCACCGCCGCAACCGACCCCCATTCCTCCGACGCCGACGCTCACGCCGACGCCCGCCAGTGATGCTGCGGGAAACAACGAGGATGGGGAGGAACCCCACATCACTTAACACAATTAGTTTGCCTGATAGAGGTTTCTTTTGCGGGGAGGGAGGGGGGGGGTGGGTTTGCACACATTCACGATTACTTGAATCGGTAACCCTGGAACGGTAACCTCGTTATTTTATTTTGTTTTTTTTTTTTTACCTATTTCAGTAACGGGGGGTGCAAAAAAAAAAAAAACAATCCAATTTTGTAGATTCCATCATATCGTCAAGGGTCCCCTGTAGGAGGATCTCATTTTCTTCGTTTTCTTACAAAGAATCACGTGGGTAGAAAAAACTTGTCTACTCTCGGATAATGAAATTGAATTTTGGTCGGTGTCTCGAGTCGGAAACTTGAGCTGTTCTCCCGTAGCGAGAAATTTAACTTAACGGGGGGGTTGTTTTTTCACCCCCACCGTTACCGTTCCAGAGTTAGTCGAGTTGAGAATGATTTTTGGATATATTTTAGTCGACCAGGGAATCAACGAAGATATCCGTATTCACATATCTCGTCCGGTAACTTCGGTAGATTGGATTAAAAGACACGCCGATTCCCTGGCGCGTTTATCCACCGCATCAAGTGTAGGTAGGTATCTGTTACAAGGGTCTGATGACTTTTTGTGAAAGTTACGGGCTGGAGTGCTGGGTGGATATTGTAAAGCTGCGACTTCTTTGTGATTTTTTTTAGAAAGTCGAGATTTTCGATAAAACCGATATCTTCGAGGCATTTTCTATTTTTAATCTTTTTCCTTCTCATTTCTGTTATCCAATTTTTTTGTTTCATAAAACCACAGTGTTGTTAAAAGAATTTTATAGACTTTCCAAGTATAATGATGCAGGTAGAGAGATAAAAGTGAGAACTTATAAAATGTTCGCTCTCACGGCTAGAGGCATTCAAAGTAAAAGTGAAGCTATTGAACTTATTGAGAATATAATAGACCGCGGAGTTATTTACCGAGGAGATAATATAAATATGGCAGCTATATTTCATCTCGCGTACATTAGGTGATATTTGAAAAATATAGTTGTTAATTAACGTAGTATCTGCGTGTACAAATTGATGCTGATAAGTTTGTATTTCATTCCTTCGTCTCCGTGATATAATTGGCCAATATTCGTTTCAGAATCATGAAATCGTCTCTGCGGGAAAACTAAATGAATATCGTTTTATTTATTCTTACATACTCGAACAAAATTATACTGAGATGAAATATTGATTCACAAATTGCAAATAGTCGATACCGGGAAAGTGTGTGTCTACGAAAAATCCAATTCTCACTCGGTCCAAATACAGGAAAATATATGCGTGAATATTAATCACTGCCCAGCCCGTGATTCTCACGAGTTATTCAAATTCCGTAATAGATACAAATCGTTCTACACATCTAATGTGAAATTAACAGTTTTACCGTGATCAGGGAAATGGATAGAATTTTCTTAATAACGGTTCGAAAACAGCAGAAGAAATATGCCAAGAAATAAGTAGAGAAAAAATATACAGCTCAACAACTGCTATTTTTAATTGCGCAATACCCGTCTGGCGAAAAAAAAAAAAAGAATAATTGCATTTTTACATGCAACAATAAAAAAATTAAAAAACAAAATACCTGTGTGCAAGAAGATGGAAAGAAAAAAAAAAAAAAGGTAAAAAAAAAAATTCATAAAGTGAAACGTAGATTTTGCGAGAAATTTTTGATTAAAAAATTTAAGAGAAGATCTCTCGATATTTGGCTTCCGTTTCATCTTATAATAAGGCAAAGAGGATCTCTGTTGCGTAATTAATTTCCCACGGCACAGAATTATACGTACGTATGTATGCGTGTGTGTAGATAGATACAAGATGCGTGAAATACATGTATAGGCATAATTCCGCGTAATTAGAAAAATATTGAAAACAGTTAGGTAAGTCGGGATTGCATGCAACGGGATAATATGACAGCGAAATATGCGGAAAGAGTTGCTTTGACGTAATTATTCGATTCGGCGTGGTCGGTGTGCCATGCAGGCCTCGGCGTACCCAATATTAAAGTTAAATAAAATTTTAATAATAAATTAACGACCGTCCCGCGTGCCGTTAAGTCGATCCACCGTCGTTCGGTTGCAAGAAATAACGATTACAATATCAGTATTTCTATTTTGTTTTTTTTTGTTTTCGTTTTTTTACATTTCTCAGTTACTTTTCTCCCTCGTTTGCACGCTACTTAATTAATTTTTTACTTCAAACATACGGTTATTCGATTCTTGCCGATCTCTTGTTCCTTTCTTTATTCGTTTTTTCTGTTTTCTTTCTCATCGATTTTTCTCTTTCTCTTTTTCATCGTATTCCTTAATTTTGTCTCATTCTCGGCCTCATTCATCGATACATGTGTATATATATATATATATATATATATATATATACACACACATATATATCCATCCGTATAACGTACCGCGGGACGTAATTAGCCATTTCAAATTTATAACCACCGCGCATTACGTTTACATGTATATATAATACATGCGTATGTAATGTAGATACATATTTACACACTTCTGTGTAAATCGTTATTTATAGTTAAATTAGCCGCCTGACCGTGTCGAACAAAATTTCTACGTGTATATATTTGTATTATTATGTATAATATAAATACACGTACATGTATATCCTAGATGCAGGTAATATCGGTGCCTGTATAACCCAAGAGCGTGTGTCGCTGTAAGTCCCCCCCCTCTCTCTCTCTCTCTCGCTCTCTCGCTCTCTCTCTCTCTCTCTCTCGCCGAGGAGATGCTGCGCCGTGTGGACCACGTTGGGATGGAAACGATATAATTGGACCAACGGCCTACTGAACGGCTCGGTAAAGGTATTTCGACCGGAATACTCCGGGACGGTTAGTATAATAATCGACGATGCAGGAAGACGCGTAGGCAGAAATCCAGTCGAACTTACCGCGTGATGCATATATTTGGAAAGGCGGCGGAGTGTGTAAGGTGTTTCAATGATATTAACGGATATGAAATTCCGCGTGATGCGCGCTCGATTCCTTGACGAAATTGTCGAGGGGGGCGATTATAACCGATCGAACGAGTACCAGAAACGGTAGAATCGCCGTCAGGTGCAGCGTTAACCGATTATCGAACGTATGTAATATCTTTATACCGTGCAACATATTTTTTCCATCCTTTTTCGTCGCTCTTTTTTTTTTTTTGTTTTTTTTACTTCTCTATATATAAATATTAATAAATAAGTAATATATCCCGTATAGCGGTTTCTCTCGGTTATTAGTGGATATTTAGCGTTAAGCAACGCTTTCGATGATATATTTTATGTCCTATCGTTTATGCACGCACACCCTGACACCGTGTGGTATATACGTAGAACTGCGATACGTGAATTTATGAAATCCGTTACAAATTGTGAAACAGCGTGTCTGAGCCCTGTAATAATTTTACAAAGTTGCCTTATTCGGTGTTTCAGGTCATAATTATATGCTCCGAGCTACGCGTGTATTCTCTCATCACTTGCAATTAACGCGTAAATAATATAGTTGTGATATCGGTGTCCGCATATTAATTTCGCAAAAAAATCACTGCCTTTGATTTGAAGTAAAAACTGGAGTGGTGTAATTAATCTAGGATCGCAAATTAGTTGGAACTGCTTTCAAATTCCTACGTGTAAATATATACAAAATTATACCGCACAGGCAACGCATACCTCGTATTTTTCCTTGTTTATCGATACATCTCACAATCAGTGAGGCTCGGCAAAGATTATACTGATCTTGGGATAAGCGCGTATGCAAATCCGGATACCAATTAGCGTGAAAATTAAACCTCTCGCGCTCAGTCTTTATATCCTTATTTAACATTTTCGTCAAGTTTTGCGTTTCTTTTTTTATTTTTCATTTCAACGCAAATACCTTCACGCGTAATGATTAATTAGACGAACAAAGAGAACAACGATACAAAGAAGGAAAATACGATCCAGGTTATATCTGGATATATTCTGAAGCAAATTCTACAGACAACCGCAATATCGTTTGTAACGTGAAAATATTTTGGTATTCGTGCAATTCGTTTCGACGATTATTGCATGGGTCACGAAGTCCCGATAATTGTTTTCGGAACTCTCGAATGCTTGAATAAAGGAGAGAAAAAGGAAAAGAAAATGAAAAAAGATGAGAAAAAACAGAGTGGAATTACGAGTGAAAAATTTTTAAGTAAATAAAATAAAAATTTATTAATCGAGTACGTCGCGCGAGGTTTTGTATCAGCCTTGGCTTGTAATATATATATGTATATATATATACCGCGTGCATGAGAGCGTGCCTGGAATAACTTCTGACGTAAATCGATCGTTGTTGCTGTTGCTGCTGCTGCTGCGTGAAATCCGCAATTTTACAGAGAAATCCTGAGGCTTCAAAGCCTGGCTCTACACATGTGATAATATAGAAAACAATAAGCTGCCAAATTGATCGATGTGTCAACTCGTTAATTACGTATGATGAATTTTAATTACTTATCAGTTATCAATTGATATTCATGTGAGTAACAATTGAACGATGAAAAGAATAAAAATCCATCGCGATAAGTAAAATATCATATCCATACCTGGAGCGTTAGAAATTTCTATTTTTCTTCTTTTTTATTTATTTCTTTATTTTTTTATTCCATATCTTCGTACAATAAATTCCACTAGGACTACGAAATATCCTAGAAGTATCGACGAGTTGTGTAGAAATTGCCAGGAAAACTAAATCAAGCTGAAACTGAGGAGAGCAAAAGGATGAAAAGGGTTGCGAGGAGGGGGATGAGAACGGAGAGTGTGGTGGTAGTAGTAGGAGGGGAGGAGGAGGAGGAGAAGGAGGTGGATGAGGGTGAGGAGGGAGGGGGAATTATTTGAGACGAGAACAAGTTCGCCACGTCGGGAATTTACTTTTGGTTAGATATAGGAGAATAGAAGCTCGAGTGCTCGACTGGCATGATGATAGCCGAAAGATAAAGAGGGAAATGTAGCTGCGCGGCGCACTAACAAAGTGAGAGAGAGAGAGAGAGAGAGAGAGAGAGAGAGAGAGACGCACATACCGCACAAATACGAACAAAAAAGCAGATAGGCAGGGTAAGCGAGTAGAACACAGGGGTTGGAGTCTCGCGTGTGACGAGGGAGTCAGCTTCGAGCTTTTCGGGTAAGTCGATATTGTCCGCATTATTGAGGCTGATTTACTGTAATCTGGTTGGTACCTACTTTCCATTTCCGGAAATGGAAAACTTACGTAAAACCGTGAAAATCGTTCCTGCGAGAAGATCCATCCACCTCTCGTCTATTTACACGCGTTACGTAATAAAAATTCTAATTTCTTTACCCTAATATTTCTTATTCAACCTACAACGATTTCTCAGACTGTTCGATTAGAATTTCTAAAGAGTAATATTACATACCTAAGTACACACAAGAAAAAAAAAAAAAAAAAAATCCTGATCCAGATACAAGCGTTTGAAAAAAAAATTTCCAGCTTGAAATTTTTAGCAAACGCAATGTTGTTTTTTTTTTCAGCTCTTGCTGCATTCTATGAAATAATTCTGTGGGTCGGAGCGGTGAGGAAGTAGAAGGACAGATGATACCGAGGAGTTGTTTCAAGCAAACGGCAAAAGTGAACGGAGGAAAGCTGCGAGAGATAATACAGCTGCCATCTGTCGGCCGGCGTTTGTATCATTCCACGCGCATCCGCTACTTTGAAATGCGCGGCTGCCGCGTTATGCGTTGCATGTGATATGTTTGTCCCATATATAGCGGCGAAGAGTAAGAGAGAGAGAGACAGAGAGATTTGTAGAAGTAGAGAAAGAGAGAGAGAGAGAGAGAGAGAGAGAGAGAGAGAGAGAGAGAGAGAGAGCGAGAAAGCGAAAGAGGAAAAGAAGAGTCGGCGCTCTTTGGATATATATTGATAATAATAATGGTAATATCAATAATAACAAGTTACCGTTTAATTATATCGTATAGACTGGCTTACGGATGACGTAAACTCGAAAATTACACGCGAAGTGAGCCGTCCGCGTATCCTCACGATCAGATTTCTTCGACTGTTACAAGGTGAATCGTCGTATCGGTTCTTAATTCGATCGAGTCTTCTTCTTCTTCATCTTCTTCCTTTATTATTGCCGACGGATCACGAACGACGATTTGCAAGATCTCTCTCGACTTTCGGCTTTATACAGGTCGACGAAACGATACTATAAAGAGATACAAAAGTACGCCTCGAGGTACGACGGTGGTTACATTTTTGACGACTTTGAGCGAAGATCTACTTGTAATTAACCGCCGATTTAAAAAAAAAAAAAGACGATTTTAATTTTCCTTTTTTTTCCGAGGCACGTATTACGCACGTGCATATAGAGTTGTAAAATATTGGCAATCACGAAATATGAATATAATATTGTTGATCGAAGCGATAATCGATGGAAAGTTTTCGCCTCTATACGCGTGTAATTTCGTTAATTATATAGTAATATCACGGTGTCCGATATTCGGCAATGATATTTATTGTTTATAATAACATATGCACCAGAATTATTTACATCGTCTTCTTTTTTTCCTATATTTTAGGATCGTTTTTTATTCAACCACCGCGGTTTTTCATTTTTACCTTTTTTTTTTTTTCTAGCTATGTTTTCATCTATCGATTATTTATACTTTTTCGACAGATTAAGCAATCGATAGGACGCGGAGTTGTAGGTACCTGAGCGTGAAACGGTGCCGGTTAGCTGAGGAAAAGACCGGTTTCTAAAATTAATAATGTTGCTTCTTCGTTTTTTCCTTCTCTCTCTTCTCGCTAATGAATCATTTTTGAGTCACGCATATCTTGTTCACGGTTCTTCGGAGAATATGAAAAAAATAAAAAAGTTAAATAAAAATTACAGATCTTCGACACGAACGTCTCGAGGCATATTTCGCAAACCGGGGATTGGAATAGCTAAATACAGAAATAAGACCTCAGAGGAGAATAAAAATAAAAACATAACATTGGTTAATTGACTTGTAAAACGTTATCAATTCTTTTAACGCTTTAGCTGTACAAGCGACTAAATGATTTTATTGTTTCTTTTCAATTATGATTATAATCGTCTCCCCTTCCTCGTTCAAGTTAATAACTTTTCCACAGTTATCAACGATTGAGTTTAATAAATAAATTAACCGACAGACCAGTTGTCCTATTGTATAATACACGGATCTTGATATCAGCCGATCGTAAAACTCTCGTATATCATCACAAGATCCTTGCAGAGTGATAAAATAATCGCTTCACGTGTTTCATTGGTAAAAAAATAGGGCACGAGGACAAGAAACAAAAACTAGACAACAACCACGAAAAAGTAAGTGAAAAGAAAATACAAAAGAAAAAAAAAACCAACCTACACATGATCGACAGTAATTACTTTGTCGTAAAAATTTTTTTCGTTTTCGTTTTTTCGTCAGGACTATCGTAAACGTTAGAAAGTAAATACAATATAACCAGAACATTAAAGCAGCTACACGTTATACGAGATAAAAAAAAAAACTGTTAAGAATGTAGTCATAATTATAACATATCGTACGTGTATGTATATCATTCGGGCTGAGAAGAGAATCACGTTGTGAATTCATGCGGTCAAATATTTGCTATCGGACTGAAGTTTTTGATCGGATCGTGGATATGTCGAAACGGGGTCTTGAAAACTACCGGAGAGAAAAATGAAGAGAGAAAGGGAAAGCAATATAAATAATACGAACACAAGCCTTGGCTAACGATAATACAAATTAGCGTGCGTGAAAAAGGAGTACGTTGAACGATGAAGAGCAGAGGAACCGACTCCGAGAGAGAAAGAGAAAGAGGGAAGGAGAGAGAGAGAGAGAGAGAGAGTCAGCGTATACGGAGTAAAGGAAGGCAGACGACGGACCAGCGGGTCGAGGAACGAGGCAGATCAGCTGATCGGAGGCGCGCGCCAGGGTTTACGAGTTACGGCCGCCAATAAACTCACCACGGGCCGTTGTTCGCTGCGACGTTTCACGGTTCGTAGGGGGACGAAACGGGGGGGGGGTAGAGGGAGAAGGGTGCGAGGGAAAACGCGTTCGAGCTCTCTTCACCTACATACGCACACGTACGCGTACCTAGGTGTACCGGTCTATACAGGCGTGAACGCGAAGAACGCATGAATGAACGAACGACTCTCACACACGTATACTTTTACGTCGTGCGTCGATCCCACTCGGCGTTCGTAAGCATACACGCACACGCGTGCATTACGCTGCAAAACACGTGGAACACGACGTTCCGCAGACGTCGAGCAACTCTTTTCGCGATCAACGAAACGACGGGAATGACGAAAGTGTAAGGTCGCGGGGGTGGCTCGAAATCGGCATCGATGCTTACCTGGAGGTGGATAGGGGCTGGAGGTGACCGGTTCCGGTGCCCCGTAGTTCCTGAGACTCCCGTATCCGTCGTGAGGAAAGGCCCCCTCGGCGGCGACCATGGCGGCGGCGGTCCTTCCCCGATCGTCAGCCGCCGAGGGTGTGAGGTAGGGTATACCGGCCTGGGAGTGGGGGTGGTGATGACCGGCGGTGTCGACGGGATGATGATGCCTGGCCGTCGAGTAGGGGGAGTAGTTGCACCAGCTTGGGGAAAAGCTCTGGTGGCAGGAGACGGCGGGGTCGCCGGCCGAGCCGGAAGTCGATCCGCCCCCGCCGGCGGAGGAGGTCGCACCGGTGGCGCCCCCCGACGAGTTGTAAGACTTATAGTCAGCGGGGGTGGGTCCGCCGGCGCCCCCCGAGGAGGCCGTGGCCGCCGCCGGTGACCAGAAGCTGAGAGCGGCGGCGGCCTTTCGGCTGTCCCTCGAGGATCCCGTCGTCGAGCTCGGGTCGGCCGCCAGGTTGTAGTAGGTGGGGGGGTTCGCGCCCCCGTAAGCCTGGTGGTGGTTCAGCGGGTCCGCCGCGGGCCCCGAAGCCCCGTAGTGGGCAGGGTCCTGGGGGTGATGAGGGCTGTAGCTCCAGCCGCCCTGAGAGCCGCCCGTCGAGGAGTGCGAGTGCCTTATCACGCCGCCCGCCCCCGCGCCCGCCGCCCCTGAGGGCTCGACGCAGGGAACCTCGCCGTAGGTCGAACCGCCCCCGGGGGTGGCGGTCAGCCGCTTCGCCGGTATGTGGAGAGGACCCGCCGCGCTGTTGCTCGCGACCGACGAGGCGCTCGGTGACGTCGAACTCGCGCTCGCCGTAGGCGGGGGTGGAACGGTGCCGGCCGATGCGGGGGCGCCCGGGGAAGTCGGTGTCGTCGCCTGCGGGTGAGAGCCTGGCGTCGAGTTCTGCTGCTGCTGCTGCTGCGGCTGCTGCTGCTGTTGCTGGATCGGCAGGAGAGAGGAGGTCGGCGGTACTGGCGGGGAGCTGTCCTCGTAGAAGCCGCTGTTCATGATGTTCCACCAGGTCGTCACCCCGGCGGAATTCCCCGCTCCGGCGGCTGCACCCATCGGCGTGACGGAGCCAGGGTGGCCCACGCCGGAACCGCACAAGGGTGCGGCGTGAACATTGTCGTACAGTGTCGCCGTCGAACAAGCCACGTGATCGGCGATGGTGCAGATGGTGACGGTTTATTGCCGGGGTTATAATGATCGTGGATGAATCAGGCAGCGGGTTTTCGGTGATACGGATTTCTCACAACACCGGATACGTCGGGACGAACCCGATTGGTGGTTTTTAGTTTTATTTTTAGATATATGGTTTGTCGTTTTTTTTTTGTTGGTATATTTTTTTTTTTTGTTTGTTTTTTGTTCACGTCAAACCGTTCACCACGATGATGATGACGATGACGAGGATGAGGCGGCGAGGAGGTCGGCGTTCCCGTTCACGTTGCGGCACAGCATCGTCGTCGTCGTAGTTCGCGGTGTAAATAAAGGAGACAGTCGCGTGTTGACCGGATGACGTGGGGTGGGGTGAAGGAGCGGTGGGGGGGATGGGGTGGACGGGGGGTGGAGAAGGGGGGGGGGGGGGCAGAGACGACGCGGCAGACAGGTGGAGGGTGGCGGCCGTGAGGGAGAAGAGCGGGAGACAGACAGAGAGGGAGAAAAAGAGTGAGTGAGTGAGAGAGAGAGAGAGAGACAGAGAGAGAGAGAGAGAGAGAAGGACGTGTAGAGCGAGAGCGTGGGGAGGGTGGGAAGGTCGACGACCAAAATAAAAAAAGAGGAGAACCGTGGAAGAGAAGTCGAGTTAGAAAAAGGCCGTTGATAAGGATGCGGAAGGGTTATTGTTGTTTGTTTTATTTTTTGCGGCGGAGGGGGGGGGGGGGAGGAGGTAATCAGATTTGCATCATCCAGCAGCGATCGACGACGAGTCGGTCCAGTTTTGTTGTAATTATATATTCGTAATTTCCAACGAAGCGAAGATTTTTAGATGAAACAGAAATAAGATACACACACGCGATTTAGTATGTTGATCGTGTGCAGGTATTATTATGATTATTATTATTATAAACGGTATATTTTATCGTCAACGAAGGGACTCGATCGTTGTTGTATCAAACAGTTTTCTCTGCCCTTTGAAACACTTGTCTGTTTTTTTTCGTCGTCTCTTATTGTTTATCACGCACGGTTATATGTGAAAAATTTTACCCCCTGCATACATGTATACATATACGTATATGGATATATATATGTACACACACACATATATATGTATGTATTGTGCATGCATACGTATAAATCAGTCCGTCATTTCACAGGATCAACGAGACACTTGGCATGGAAAAAAAAATTACACCTGCTGTGGTGTACTATTTGGCAGAGAAGATGAGAAAAAACTACATATGTACACACACATATATATATATATATATATATATAAATATCACTCCGAGCTCTGCACGTACTTTTCCCCTAACAACTGGATAGTCGACGATCCCTGGCGATAAGCCGAAGTCGTACAATCATCACGGTGTCGTGTAATTTATGCAAAACTGTCACCCCGAACATCACAATCTTCTTGCCTCTCGTTTCAACGAGAATTAGCAACGTTATTTGTGTACAGTTTGTACGGAAAGTGAGAGCTAGAGTGAGAGAGACAGAGGTGAAAAGATAACGAGGAAAAAAAAATGGTTAATCTTCGTCTCGTTGCAGTTTATTATTTTTCGTAAATCTTTATTTACGTTGACGCTTTTGCTTGCCGTAGTTTTTTTCTCGTTTTTTCTCTTCTTATCCGTAAGTCAAAAAATGCAACAATCGCACTCAACCCCCCCGACACTGCGTGCAGCAATTAAATATCCACTGAAACGCCGAGGAGCGCGCGCGCGCACGCCTTTTCTTTTTTTTTTCTCTCCCTCTTTCTCCGTTGCTGCTGCTTCTTTTTTTCTTTTTTTTTCCTCCAACGCCTTTACAAGCGTAACACTGGGTGTCCAAAAGCTGGTCCCGAGTGTTCGGCCGAGTAGAAACGCTCCGTTACGATCAGACGGCCCAGGCGGTGACCGTCCGTCCGTCTGGCTCCGACGAAAATACAGCAGTAGTAGAAGAAGCGGCTCGCAGTCCTTTCTCCCCCCGAAGGGCTGAGCGCCGGGGTGACTGACTGATACTCCCGGTTTTCTCCCTCGCGTTATATCGCGCGATAAATCCTTTCCCCCGAGTTTGTCGGAGGGTCGAAGAAGGAAGGGTCGTTCTGGCTTGTAGGCGCGCACGGTTCCAAACCAACGTCAACACGAAAGGGAGCCCCTTTCTTCTCGCTTAGCCTCGCCGAGCCGTACTGAGCGCTCACTGAGCTCCGCCGGCGCGAACTCCCGACGAACTCGATGAGCGCCGACCGCGCGATCTGTCGGCGCGCCCGTCAACCGCTCTATTCTGTCGCCGCTCACCCCTCCGCCCCCCCAATCCCGCGACGTCTCGCGCTCTCTTTATCTCAACGTCTCCTTCCCTCCCGCCCAAATTCTCGGCTAGCTTCTCTTCTCGCGAGATCCGCTACCGCTGCGGGGAGAATCTCGATTCCCTCTCCTTGCGCGAACGGCGATCACAAGATTCGGGTCGACTTGGACGGTTTTTTAATCACTTATTTATTTCAAGAAATTTCTTTTTACCCTCGTTTTAGGAAAAAAACGCGATCCGTAACCCCAGGAACAATTACATTACAAGGATCACGCGTGCTCCGAATTAAAAATCCCCCCCCCCCCCCCGCCGCTTCAACGACGCCACGCGAAAGCTCTCCCCTACGAGCGGAGAAATTAAACTTGACCGAGTGAGCGAACGGCGTTTGACGGTAGCTTGCGGCAAAACCCCGTGGGGGCAAGGGAAAAGCACCAGCGTGCTCAGTGTACCGCAACAATACGTCGTTACGTCACGGTTCTACTGCAGTCTAAATCTCGGTACTTTTATGGGCAGTAAAGTAAAACGGTCTGACAACAATGCCTCTCGGTGGTTGATGTCGCTCTGTCCCGTGACTACTCCGCGGCTTCGCATCGCCGGACCATACACGCGCCGTCACTACTTTGCAGCGATGCGCAAGACCGTTAATTTCTCGATATTACTCGTGTTGCGTGAGGAAAATTTTGGCGAACCGTCGTTTCGGTTTTGGATTTGGACTCGAGTCTCGGCTACCGAGTCATCATATTTTTGTAACGAAAACGGAGAGATTCGTTTCGACATGCCGAAAACTCGGTACAAGATACAATTATTGCGGTCAATTTCTCTGTGCAGTTGATAAATCCGAGCGTCATGAGTGAATTTATGAGCCACGGATCGGAGAGAACGACTTCTGCAGGTATACGCGGCGTTGTTTGTTGTACACGGATCTGCGTTGGAGATCATGAATGGAGTTTATTGCGATCCGACTACCGCTAGGCAGGTGGTAGTAGGTTGTGTGTAGGTACGAGCGTCGCTCGCCTGCTACACGATTTAGTAGATATACGCTTCGCTATGACACCTTTATATCTCGTTACAATAAAATTCCCCCTAACATTTGCCCCTCGATCTCTCTCCTCGCCCAGCTATACAACAACCGCGAGGAATCTCTGCACCTATAGCGTATTTGCACGAGAATCAAATGAATCCGCGTAAAAGACAGTGCAAGAAATTCGATAAAACACAGACGCTGCAATTAACGATTCAAGTAACATTTCTTCAGCAATAGAAAAATGTTCGCGTATTCCTCGATGATGATGAATTCGATGAATTCACGTTGATCGCAAGACTCACACTATGCTGCCGATAACTTCCTTGACGAGGAAGCCTGCCTACCCCTGCCGTTAAACTACCGATCCGTGCGATTCAATCGAGCTTTTTTACGAAGCGAACAGTCTCGCCTGAACGCAGTTGGATCTCCGAATCCGTAGACTTGAAAAAGAAGAGATGCAGGGCAACCGATTACGCCTCCACGATCCCTTGAAGGTTGAAACTAGGCACAGGATATACTCGTATTTAACGGAGTCTCAGCCAGACTTGGCCACCGGAAACTGCTACATTTCGTTCTCCAGTGTTATTAGTATGCGCGACGTGCAAATCGTCCTCGATCACCGGTCTCCGTGAGAGTCGGTGTGCACGCGTAAGACGTTTCGACGATCATGGAGGCGGTGCGTGAGCCGGACGTCTTCGTCTGCCACCCGCTGGAACATCACCGCCTTAGTATCCGGTGGGCGCAGCCAGGCGGCCATTTTTTTCCAATAGGTGTTAACTCGGTGGTATTGTATTATTAACCTCCGAGTATTCCTCTCGACTTCGAAGCCTTGGATCATGAATTCAATCCACGCGTTTCCATTGATAGGTAAAAGTCAACCCAAGAGAATTGCAATCGAGTTGAGACAGTAGAATAGTTTTTGTAAAAATATTACGTGAATTAATAAGGAAAAATAGTTGGATTAATTTTGTATCTGATTATTCTAAGACGAAGGAAAAAATGATGGTTTTTAAGCTGTGACAAAACTTTTTGAACGTAAACATGTCGGTAGGTATATGTTGTTTTATCCGACCCTGATCTCGTGCCTCTACCTCTCTTTTTACAACAGATACCGAGAATCCTAACCACTACGCCAATTAGGGATGCAGCTGAAGTGAGCTTTATCTCTGTATACAGTTCCAACAAGCGTTGAAAAAATACTACCGTGCTACCGTAACCTTCCGAATTCTAGATCTCGGATCGACCCATTAGGATAACAATCAGTGATGGAGGACGCTCCAGTCTCCTTTTAACGGATCTGGATCAGAGGATCAAGGAAGTGTCGAACACTCCTCTTGCGCCTAACCTCCTGACCCTTACATTAAACGTCAGATAAAGTTTTGCCAAGTGTCTCGTGTACGGTAGGATGAAAATGATCCGACACACATATTCGGTAATCGATCGAGTCGCTTCGATGCTGATTTTCACGTCGAAACGGATATTCACTCACCTGGCAATCCGGCCACTGGTGCGGGAGGGAACACGTGGGAGAGCCTGAAACGTGACAAGAGAAAAGTTTAGTGAATCCGTGAGCTTGACGAGGTCGCTGGGCTTCTTCGGTCGATGTCAGGCGATTGTTGAGTTGCTCGACGTAACAACCGCGTACAACGAATCTCGGGTGTCGTACAGAGTTTCGGGGTAAAATTGTTGTCGGAAGGAGAAAATCGCGAAGAGAGCGATGCGTAGGCGGCAAAATTGCACGGGACAGTAAAAGGCCCGCGGCTCTCGATCGGTTCTCTCAATTCATTTTCCTCGCGGATTGGCGCGTGCAATGGGAACTTCCCTGAGTCCTCCTCCGTCGTTTCGACGTATCGCACCCAATAAGCTCGACACTCGGCTCCGGTGGTAATAAAAGGCTAAATTCGTCGGGAGCGGCTAAATGGTATCCAGGCTAAAGCAAAGGTAATCCACATCGAGAGAGGCTCAGGCACGTTTTCACGTAATATTCGAAATCACCAACCCTCGACAGCCATCGCGAACCCTCGACGACTAACGGGGGGCGTTGACGAATCTATTCCATCTTTTCTCCTCCGTTTTTCCCCGGCTCAATTATAACTCGCGACTGTTTTCAAGGCGAGACACGTTCCTCGATTTCGATTGTACAATAAACGACAGTTTAGAATATATACGAAGGAAATAAAATCTCACCTGCGTAGCTCGTAAGAGTACGTGTTTTCCACGGTGCGGTACACTTTGAAGCCTTTTATTTGCCGCTTCTCGAGGGAAAAAATCAGCCTGAAACATAGAAACAGAAAAAAAAAATCACATCACGATAGAACTGGGCCAAGTGAGATGGAACGAAGCGCCTTTGCGCCCCGATATAACGTCGGTAATAATGTTCGCACTCTTGCGGGGTGGCGGTTTTATATACAGGGTATCGGAGGAGGGAGGAAGCATTCCTTATACGGCAGTTTGTGTCGCACCAGGTATAAAGACCCATGGCTTGTCCGGCCCTTAATGGCTGACACCCCAAACCAGGTTACAGCATAAATCGCTACCCAGACCTGGCGGAGCTGGAACGATTCAACCGGAATCTCTCACCCCGTAAATTGTGCCAGGAAAACAATATCCCGAGTTTAAAAAAAAGGGGTGGTTAAAGAATTTTCCACCCTGTTTTACGGCTGATATTTCCAAGGACTGTAAGAGAAACAAAAAAAGAAAAAAAACCAGATCGAGATCGGAAACTGGCTCGTCGTCAGCCGACTTAAAGATCGTGGACATCTGCATCTCGCGCAAAGTATCGATGGTGCTTCGGGGCAGCACCTTGTGATCCCGAAGGGATGTCGGCCGGGAGGGGCGAAGTTTATGGGGACATCTCGGTCGACGACCAAGAAGAAGACGTTACTCATTCGCGGCGTTGCGGGAAGTTCGCATGGTGCAGACCGTGTGATAAATTTGAAACAGCTTAAAAAAGAGTAATAACAATCCCCGGCTCGATTTCCTCCCCTCTGCGACTGGCTACAGGTGGATTCTTACGATCGGCGTTATTGTCGTTGTATTATAATTGTCACGGTTATACGCAACGCCGCGCCTGTTATATCCGGCGCTGTATTAAGCACAACGGCTGTGCAGTGCAAGCTTGCAAGCTGAAAGGGAGAGGGCGAAGAGTCGCCGGCTGCGGTCTCCGCATGGTTAAAGCGATTTATTACTCCGAAATGGCGCATAAACATCGCATATATTATACATACGCATATAGGTGTATATATAGTACGCCATTATTGTTATTGCAGCCACTGTTCCGGTGCCGCCTAAAGGCGTCCGATGACAACTCAGTCCTCGAGTATGAGGTACAAGTGATGAAAAATAATTTTCAAAAATTCTACACTCGCGTTGATCAACCAACGATTCTCAAGCAGCGTGAAATTGAAAACCTTGGGAAATGAATACAGGGTGGGCGGCCGTTTATCTCTCCGCCTACTTAAATTTTTGCCCCGGATTTATCGATCGGCGGAAGCTCGCCACCCGTGTGATGCACCCCTTTGGCGAGCGGGTCTGAAAGGGGGATGGGGGTGGGGTGGAGGGAGAGCGGAGGAAAGTCAGAAGATTGCAAACTTTTTCGCATGGAGCGGAGCAGAGATTGGATTCCGCAGCTTGACGGTAGCCGGACACGAGAAAGCTTTTCCCCACTCCGCTTGTAACCCCTTCCCGTTAAATTCGCCCTCGCACCGAGCTTTTCCCGAGTACAGAAGGAACCCGTCTACCCATAAAGATATCTTCAGTCTATCCGAACGTCTTGCAGAACCCGGAGTTTTGTACTCGTTAGAAAAATAAATGACCGAAACTTGCAGCGTAAGCTTGAAGTGAGCGAATTGAAAAAGGAGGCGATATATTCTTCATCCCCCAACTCGTGATGTTTTCTGATAGTGCCGCTTTTTTCCTGCAATTAAACTGATGAAGGCATATATATGTATATATATATATATATGTATATATGTAGTCTGAGGTCTTACGAAGAGAGAAAACAGACAGTGACACCTTAGTCTCCTTATTTAGGTGTCTAACGGTTGTATAAGCTGCTGAACGGAGAGAGGGCGGATTTACTGCCGATAAAATCAATCATTAGTTTATGACCAGGTTACAGGTACACCTACATACACCGAATCACCCATCTATACAACTTGTTTTCCGAACGGTCCCAGCTTCTGGTTATACGATAAACGGCCCGCGGCTGCAGCGCTGATATCCTGCTGTATCGAAGATAAAAAAAAAATCCTTTGAGCAACGTTAATTATGTAGCGCACGTTACACCGAGGAGAAAAGGACATAGAAATTTACTTATGGCGCGAATTGTTATTTTCTGCTCGTTTTCAATTATAATATAACGCGCAATAACGTTCAACGATCGATTATTAATTGACTCGATCGAGTGTGTAATTGATTTAGTTTCATTTCGTACGGCTCGGTAACTATTCGTGTTAATGTTGAACTAGGAATCCAGGCGATCTAAGATATTGGAAACGCTTTGATAAATGACGGGACGTGGTTTAATCACACGACTCTGCTTCTTAGTCTCTACTTACGTTGATTAAATTTTTCATTTTTGCATTGCGGTATTTCGATCGTGAAAAACTGATACGAAATATATTTCCGTGTTAAATAATAATCCCCAATAAATAACCCCGGCAGTTCTCATTACGTACAAAATGATTGTACAGAAACAGAGGATTGTTTCCTCTACAAATACGAAATCCCTAATATATATTTTTTTCCATCCACCACAAAAATTTCCATAAAAAAGATAACGGATGTATTGTTTTTCCAGAGCTAGTATACACCGTTAAACACTGTACAACAGGATAACAAAGCCTAATGAAAACTGGGTAGATCTGCATTGATTAAAAATGCCAACCCTTCTCAGCTGCAGGAGGGGTTCCAAAAACTCGTCAGTGCCGGAATTAAAATGTATCTTGAGAAAACTACCTGTCTACTACAAAGAAGAAAATTTAGTTAGAGATGTATTATATGCGGAGGGAAAATGCATTGAGAGTCTGAGCGAGAGGAGAATATCGTATTCGGATGGACTGGAGGAAGAGAGAAAAAGAGAGAGAGGCTTCGGACAGTCGTCGAAACGCGACGCGTGCCGTCTTTAGCGGACGTCGGGACGCCTCTCTTCGTCTCTCCCTCCCAGAACGGGACTCGCTGTCTCCGTCCCCCACTTTCGTTCTCTCCCTCGCTCCATCTCCTCGGCGCAATCTCTCTCGCTCCGACCAAAACCGGAAAGTAATGGCCGATGGACCAATGAGGCGGGCTTCTCCGGCGACGAACGCGGTGCTCGAATCTCTCGTCCAATATGGCAGAGACGCGCAGAGCAGAAGCGCCGAGAGTCCCGAAGCCGCGCATCGTACGCCGAATGAATTTCTTCCGCTCGATCCGGTCGGATAATTGGGCGCCAATTTTCGCCAAACTTTCATACGGGAAAAACAAACCAGAAAATTGGGTGCCAAGGAAGAAGAATAAAATGTGACGGAGATCGATTGCCAAGTTGCGAAAATATTCTCTATTCAATCGTAAGGGCATTTAAATTTTTAGACAAGATACGGAGGATGAATTGAATATCCACTGTCGTATTTCATTGGACGTTGATTCTTTCATACTTTTGGCCGCGTTTTTTGATGTTCTCCACGGACTTCTAATTACTCGAGAAAAACTGCTGGAAGTCAATTACAAGAGAGAAAGTTTTTGAGCTCCAAAAATCGCGATTCAGACTTTAAAAAAACCAACTCAGGCTGGATGGTTTTGATTTTTCCCAGAATTTTGAATGATTTTGAAAAACACGAAGATTGAATTTTGCGTAGTTGTGCAATATAGGCGGATTTTTGAAAAAGAAAATGACGAAGAACAGTGATCAATAATTTGACGCATACAGCCAAAAAGCAAATACATCTTGTGGTATTTTCTCGTATATTGAGCCTAAAATGTTTTGGCTGCGTTTTTTTGCTACTGAATTGTAAATGCCGGTTAGTCGGGAAAGACGACGACAAATTCATTTGATTGGAAAGAAAGCAGTTTCCAAAAGTTTGCTTTTAGTGTTTCTCGATAAAATTATGCGATCTTTTGAGGTGGATAATTTCCGTCAAACAGAGAGCGCGGAGCACAGATGGTGATAAGTTGGCCGTCGGGGTATACTCGAGCAATTACAAGAGAGAAAGCGCGAGACGAAGAGGTGATAACGAATTTCGGGTCGACGGACCCTGCATTATGAAACACGGAGGATGATATAATAAACGGAACGATGATCCGAGGGTGGGATATACAGCACGTGTTGATGTAGCGTCAGCTGTGCCGCATATGACAACCCTTGGCATAGCGGTGCCGAAGCAACGTGAGATATTCGAAGATCCGGGTCCGCTATGCCGGCGACGAAAGGGTTGAAAAGCGAGAGAAATCGAGGTGGAGAGAAAGCGAGGATGAGAGAGAGGCTTGAAAATGGAAAGGGGTTGTCCGCAGGCGGTCTCCGTGGCGCCATCCAGTCCAATGTCCACTCCTTTCTCTTCTCGTTGCATTCGCGCATTTAATAAACGAAATATACGAGACGGGGGCGAGAAATATCAAACCGGAATTATTTAATCAAGCACGCGACCAGCGACAGCGAAGCTCAAACCATTCCAGTACGAATTTGTCCGCGGGTTAATGCTTCGCGTTTTGAACAAAGGGACGTGTAACCCCATTCTTTCAAAAATTTCGGTGTATGTAAACGCAACGCGAATTATTATACGCAGAGCAAAAACGGAGCAGAAGAAAAAAATTCCTCGAAAATCCCTTCGCCGTAAGATACGATTTAAAAAAATTACTCAATTCCTGCGAGTCTTTTCTGGCTCCAGGTTATACCGAAGCTCTCAAATGGCACGCTAATATTCCCGCTGCAGAGGCTACAGCTGGGAAAAAGAAGAAGAAGAAGAAAAAGAATAGGTGGAGGGTGGTGTATATACGCGAGTATACCGACGACGAGTGAGTATTGAGTCAAGGATGCGAGGAACGCGCTCTCGTCCTCCAGGGGTTGCGTTTCCATGGGAACCGTCGTCATTGGGCAAAGCCTCGGCTAGCTTCGCTTCCCCCTCGACCTCGCGCAACCCTCTGCCTAGATTCTGCCATCGCTTAGGCCCGACAGGCCTGTCGGTTGGTCTGTGTGCCATGGCATACGTCAAACTCTGGTTTACCTACGTGCACCTATACTTGTGCACGTATCGGGACAGGATCAGTAAACACAATGTATATCGATGTTTGCGTTCGCTGAAGTGAAGTGTGGGCGGTCGATCATTGCCGTCTTTCTCAAGCGAGGAATTCCGGGTCCCGAACTCGCCACTCGACACCCCTTCGTCGTTGCCCACATTCCGCCCTCTCTACACGTGAATCGACACGTAAATAGCTCCTCTAAAAACACCCTGGATATCAGAGGAAACGTAATAAATTTATGCGATTCGATTATTTTGCAGAGTGAAGACGAATCAGAAAAAGCTATGGTAAGAATGGATACAATGTGTAATTAACATGTTTTGCCGGAAGTTTTCTATCATGAAAAATACATTGAAGATGTAGTCGAGAAATGTTTCGCCACCGGAATACAGGGGTATAAAAATCAGCCTTGCATCAAGGAACGATGTAGCTTCCCGATTCGCAAAAATAAGGAAATCGAGCCCCGGTTCAACGCGGTCGAATAACAGGAGAATCTGAGAGATGACGCGAAGGGTGGGAGAGAATTCCTGGCTCGTTTTCGCTGTCCTGCTTATCGCGATGATCGATGAAAGAAGTCGAAGATTACGAAGGTCGGCGTACCTCGGATATAGCGTAGGGGGAAAAGAACTCGGGGTGGAGAATCAAGGCGCGAGTTATCCTCCCCTTCCTCCTCCTCCTCCTCCAGGTCGTCGTCGTTGCCGGGGTTTCGTCACTGCATGGTAAAGTGTGGGTGTAAAAATGGGGTTGATGGGGGTTGGGGTGGGTTGGAATAGATATACCTGGCGAAGATTACAACGGCAGAGTTGCCGAGGTGCAAGGAACCGGCCGCGGAGGATACTCGTTGAGCTGAGGCCATATCGCCCTCTGGGAAGCTCTCTATAAATAATTCAAACCGAAATAATATCATCCCTGGGCGCTGCTGCTGCTGCTGCGTGAGCTCAATGCAGACGTCACCGCCTCCTCGGAAGACGGCGGCGTTTTTCTCTATTCCTTCTCAGCCCGCGCCCGCCTTCCGGCTGCTGTATATTTATGTTGCCCACGGCGTGCGACTAGCAAACAACACGCCGTGCGAGAGGTGACCAAAGCTGCACGGGCAATCCCGAATTCGAAGCTCTTTTCCTTCTTCTTCTTCGTCTCCGTCTTCACATCGCGCGGAGCTTGCAGCATGAATTATAAATGAGAGAAGACATCGGGGACGCGTTTTGGAGTGTCGACTATAGCCGCGCGCTGCTTCTCTTGACGTTTTTTCTTTTCTTTTTTTTTCTGTTTTTGAATCTCTTTCTTTATCTTTTTTCCTCTTTTTCTTCGTCTCGAGGTATGTAGACTTTTGCGATGGGGGCTCAAAAACTCGAGATCTCTGTTCTAAAATTCCGAGGGTTTCACGTACACGACCGGGATGGAGATTGACTGATCGCGGCGTAGGAGACGCCAAGATGTTTCCCATATCGTGAGCCGAATGCAGAAGAATCTAATCGAATTTATGATTATACCCCGAAACCCAGCCACCCCTGGAAAAAAGGAAGAATAAGAAAACGCGGCTAGTCATTGGCCGTAAAGCCGTGACTGAGACGCCGCGATCGATTCTCAGGCTTAGGTTCTTTCGACAAAAAACACACCCCCCACACACATTTTTGGCCAGTCTACCCTCAAGTGCAAACGGTTAAATGTTGAAGCCCTGGATGAAAAAAAAAGCGTAAACCGATTTGATTATACAACTTCTTCAATGTGAATCCTCATCAGAAAAGAAAAATCATCAGTCCCTCGTTTGCGAATCGCGGAAAAAATGTTAGGTACTGTTGGAATTTCAAATCTCCCGAAATCCCCACGGCGGTGGAAAGCTGAGATTTCAAAGTTTAATTACTGAATTCAACTTGTAGGGGAAAGTCTGAGCTATAGAGAGATCTAGAATAGGCGTAGAGTTTATCTCCGTAAAGTTTTCCAAGGGCGGGCAAAGTTCCCCCTGTTCTATTACACAGCTCAAGGAGATTAGAAGAGTTGGTATAACAGCTTCGGTCTCTTCTTCGATTTTTGTCCGTTCTTCTGTCCCTAAGTATAATACTTATACCCCATTATATCGTTACATCCTATTTCATCCTCGCTACAAGCGGCCGGTTTTTCTGACCGAACTTACGTACCCGCAGAAAAACAGCGAGCGGACTACAGAGATAGGAAAGTTTAAGTCTCAACGCTTCGACAGTCTCGATTATTTCTGCAAGGAACGGTTCTATCGAACCGCAACGCGCAATATTCCACTCGGTTAAACGCCGTGCCGTCGTGGAACTCAACCGGCATCCCGCACCCTTCCAGCTTTCGTTCCAATTTTTTTTCCCCTCGCATCTCCTCTCAATTTGTGAAAGTTTCCTCAGTTCGTATCCCTGCAGCAGCCTGACCTGGTTTTCAATGAAATTTTCCGTGGGCAATTTTTTTCTCGTCCGACCGCTGAGAGAAAGTTTCAGCCCCAAAGGATCGGGACCCGCCTGCTACTTTGCCGCAAAAACAATTTTTACCCTGCAATTCTCACTCTCTTTCTCTCTTTCTCTCTCTCTCTACGAAACTGCATTTCGACTCAGTCTCAGTTGGACGATGCGTGCGAGCTAACAAGCTTCCCCGTGATCCACGAACGTGTTCGATTCTCGGACTTTGCTACGTTTTCCGCTGTTGTCCGGTTCCGATTCCGAACGCAAACCTGTGATCAGTGACGTTCTTTCCATCTCGCGACTGACGCAGAGGTTGCAATTACACTCAGTTTACGAGTGTTTTTTTTTTTTTCTTGGTCTAGAAGTGACTGTAATGAAAAGTGCGATTAACAATTATTACGGTGAAAGTGGTGATCGTTGTGCCCGAAGACAGTCGCGACGACTGAAAACGCGGAGGTATAAAGACAGGAAGAAAGGAGGAAAGAGAAGAAGTTCAACGCTTATTATCCGCAGGCTAATTTTTTCCAATTCCCTGTACCGTGGTACAGTTATACGGGACTTGGATGGATCCGGTCTGTTTATCTCCTTGATCGGTGCGAGACGAGCTCTGCGGGCCCAGGACAAAGCGGTTGTCGAGAGTATCGCGCTTGGCGGTTGAGACGATGCGTCGCACGACGGAAAGGACGAGTGGCATGATGCACCTACGAAGAGGCACCGAGATGAGAAGTACGTGGGACTGCAGAGCCGAGGGCCAAGCACGAGAGGAGCGCGCGCGCGCTCCACCATAAAATGATCGTAAAAACTTAATTTTACGAGAGGCATAATATATTTGCCACCACCACCACCACCACAACCACTACCATAACCGTCACCATCACCAACGCCGCAAGAAAGTGTGGCACGAGTCGACGGATGTGCGCCAAGGGTGACGGCCTGCGGATCGTGTGTCCTGTAGCACCGGGTGTACCGTCTGGTCGTTATAATCGACCTGCACACCCCAAAACCGACGGGAGACTTGTTGTAACTCTGTTGAATTGTTCAAACGAGAAACCATCGGACCGTTTAACGGCGTGTTTGTTGAGTCACGGAGTGTAATTAGACGAAGAATCGAAGGAGGTAGAGGTTACGGGAATTAAAAGTACGGAGGGTCTTTCATTGCCGCTGTAATTCGTCGGCCAAACTTTTCTTCTCGGTGGGTACGTATGGTTTGTGGTAGTCGGCCAGAGTCTTTGGCTTGTCTCTCGGAAGCAATAGCGACAATTTTTCAGACCGAGAACTTGTAGAGGCAATTTTTGAAGGTTGGCTGGACCGTCGAGCGTCTGGCCAACCAAAGTATGTTGATTAGAAAAACTCCGTCCCGTTATCGAGACTAAAGGGGGTTTGGAAGCTGCAGGAACGATTGGAGTGTCGGAGTAAAAACCGTGCATGGGTGGTCGGATGGATGAGGGAATGTTAACACAGGTTTTTCTGTTTTTTCGTCCTTTCCTTGTTCCAGGGACCGAGGATAAGGAGGAGGAGGTGGAGGAGGAGAAGGCTGACGCGAGGCGAGAGAAATCCGAGGTTTCGGTACGTGGACATCCAAGTTAGGGCATAAGCTTTTGGGAATGACGAAACCAAAGAGCTGCGAACGGTCTTTCGACTGTTTACGAGGCCGCGCAACCTTGTATAGAATCGTGGCCGGCTGGTCGGAGCTCTTAAACGCGCTGACGAGGCGTTTAAAGTCTACGTTAAGAACAGAAAGACCCATTAATGGAGGACAGATGAGGACAGATGAGACCGATAACTTATACCGCTCGTATAACCTCAAACAGTAGATTCATTCACGTCGTATACCAATGTCAACGAGCTTGTACGCTTTCACTATCTACCGCAGGACAGTCGACCAGGCTCGTATCATCGCGCGTTCTCAAATTTTTCACCTCAGACGTCATCGTCTCTTTCCCCTCCCCATATCCAACCGTACGAACTGAAACAATCTCATCGCCGAGAGTCGTTGAGTAAAGTCGAACAACGTGAGAGAAGAACGCAGATTTGTTTACAACGAATATTGTAAAGTGTTAGAAAAAACTAGCGTTCCAAAGACCATTAGGCACGTCACACTAACGACAGAAAGTCACGCGCACAAATTCCAATTGCGATTCCATCCTCGAGCATTAAACCGTATTGCGGGAAAGATCGTTCAGGCAGCGATGAACTGTGTGTATTTCGGAGGTGTTTACAATGTCGGTTATGACGGCGATGTTAAAATGGCATGTCGCGTGTCGCGCGCCCCCGCAAAACGTTGTGTAGTGGAACACCCCGTTATAGGCGCAAACAGGATAGTCTGGGCCGTTGGTGCAATTACTTTAACGACGCATATTAATTGGCACAATAAAGCTAAGGAATTACGAGGGTTTAATTATAATATTGAATTACGAGTGACGTTTATTCTTGTCAGGCAATATTAACGGGTTTGTTGCTGCGGCCTGTTGTACACGTAAAACTGAATCCCGATCGCTCTGTGATTCCATCGACGTTTGCGTAACGGAAACCCCGACGACGCTCTTTGGGGCAAAAGTGTCTTTAGCCGAACGTCATATCGCCGCTTACCCTGCGCACTAGTCGATAAACCGTCTACACGCTGTACAAAGCTTTTCGTTCAATGTACGCGTGCCGTTAAATCTTAACCGTGAAGCGTGCAAGGGCTGCTGCACAAGACAGGCGAGAAGCGCATCGAGGATGGAAAAGACCGACCGACACGTTTGCACGCCGCGCTTCTCCGCAAAGGACATCGGGTGCTGCCGTACCGCACAGTTTTGCACGGAAGCTCACTTAAACATTTTACGAGGTGGTCGGCGTAATTTGATGGCCCATAAAAATGCCTAGTCTAGTTTTTCCCGAGCCTCGACCCGTCAACGTTCACCCGCCAGACCGCGGCACGCAACAACCCTCGATCTTCCTATACTTTCTGATTCATCGAACTGTGATGAAAACTATCCAAACGAATTCGTAATTGCTGTACCCGATGAAGGGTTCGATATTTTAACACGCGTCTTTCATCCTCTGTGCTTACTTCGTCACTTCAGAACTCGCGGATCGGCGATTCATCGGCTTCCGTGTCGATTTTCGCGAGGACTCGGAACGGCCGAACCGTTTATACGGTCCAATCTAAGAGTTAAGAATCTCCTTAGGTTGATAGATTGTATCTACGTCACGTTCGGAGAACTTAAGGACGAGGGACGCGCGCCGAGGGAGAATCGGGGTTATCAATCGGTCGTTGGGAGTATCGTAGCCAGCTGTCGGAGAAGAGCTGCGAACGGGAAACGCGGTGGAAATTGAAAACGTAATAGACGATGACGTCCAGGACCTCCGGGATGTGCGCTCCAGATCGCCTGGCGCCCGGGTCCTCGCTCCGGTGCGCAAAACCTGCGGAAATTACTGAACCAACCCTCCTCTTCGACCCTCTGGCACTTCTCGTCACGTCCCTCTACTTTCCTGATTGGTTCGCTGGTCGGCCGCCACCGTCGAGGGACGGAAATCTATTTCAGGTAAACTCGCGCTACTCTCCGGAATAACTACGGTGCTGCAAAATCCGTGCAGAAGGTCGGGATCATCGCTGCATTGCCGAATGATCGACGTCCAAGTTCGAAGATCTACCAAGTCTCAACGCTGGATAAATTGGATCGGTTCTTTAATTTTTTTAACCATTATTTCTCCACTTTGAACCTTATTCCCAAAGAAATTCCCGTTTCTTTTATTTTAGGTCAAGCTTGAAAGGTCGATTTTCCCAGACGAAGATCCCTCGAGGCGAGTCTGAGGTACTTTTGCGAGCCCTTGAAAATATAAGATCTGAATTTGTATTCTCGCCAGACAGAATAGGTAGTTTCGAAGATTAGGGGATGATTTACGCGTTCATGATCGTAACGCGTCACCCGTTAGACACAACACGGGTATACGTATCGCCCGGTTTATGCACGCGACGAAATATCAGCGTGCAGGTTATGTTTATGGCTAAATATGTATGCATAGAGTCCGGCTGAGCTCCGAGAACTCATTACCTAGCGCCTGGAGAGAATTACCATATTGAGAGAGAGAGAGAGAGGGGAGGAGGAGAGAGAGGAGCAGTTTCTCCGAGCTCATACCGGTGGAGTTTCCCGGTGGCGAACGACCCTGCCAGATCCCGATTTCCATTTTTCACCATTGCACGGGACAGTTTTATTGTTGTTTTCACTATACGTATGCCTATATACACATACTGTATTTATCAACTCCCGTTTTTCCCTCTTATACGCTACTATGTAATACAATCGTGTATATATGTACCGAATTTTCAACCCCTGCAGGTAGAATACACGCGCATTAACGGGTATCTGGTTCGCCGTAGATACTCAGACCCGCCGCAGACAGGCTCAGGGATAGAAAATGGAGACATTTTCGACTCCCCCAAAGTTTGAGCATACCGTAATCGTTGGGGGTCGGGTTCCCTTAACGGTAAACAAAGTCGATAAATCTGTGACGTAATCTTTGAGTTGAGAAAAACCCCAGCAGCCGAAGCTGCGATACCGGAGGTATTCTTTAAGATTGAATTCTTCGCTTCTCAATCTCTTCTGTTCAAACATAAAATACCATTCCTGAGTCTTGCGGTGATTCGGGATAAAAAAAAAAACAAAAGAAAATCTGAGAGGCAAACGGCGACGGTGTTTGCAGAGTAAATTACACCGTACCCTCATGAATAATTCAGGATACGCTGCAGCACTGTAAATTTTAAATGGCAACGTTAAAAAAATGATTAAAACGAGGACGTAATTCCATTGTTCAAGATCGGGGTACCAGCTTCCATTATTTCCCTGCAGCCGACGACGACGGAGAGAAAGAGAGAGAAAGGCCGAGAGCCGAATGACCGGAGACGGGATCTCGAATAAGGAGCTTGATATCGCCCGAAGCACTTCGCGCCGCAGCGGGGATTTTGGAGTAGGAAAACTACGGGGGGTACGATGCGGAAACGCCTCGAAGCTTCTCGGGACGCGGAAAGGACATTCCGGGACACCGCGATCCCCGCGGGGAGCTTATAAAAGCCCATTATCACCGTCCGCAAGGGTGGCTTTTCTTCATTATGCAGAGTGTGGGTCCGGCCATCCAAGTTGGAAGGAATTCGAGTTTCCCTTCCGCTTGCCAAAACGGACTCCGACGTCTGCACTGAGAAGCCTGAAGGCGTTCGCGATCCTCGCGATATCTAAACTTTCCCGTCGCTCGGGGGTGTGCAGGTCGCATCTCAAACCCACTTATGGATATAAATTTCCACTGCTCAGAGTCGTAGTAGGTATAACGTAAGAGGCGTCGCAGCGATTAGGTTCAGGCTGGTTTTGATTCGGGGTAAAAGTTAACGTCCCGTAAGTTTATTATATAATTTCATACGTTTCAGGGTTTCGGGATAAGAAAGGGGCACGTCGCTTGGGCGCCGGGGGTTGAAATGGATGTGCAGAGGTAAAGAGGTGCAGGGATCAGCCGCGCCCGGCGTTCCCGGCTCCTCCCTCCGCGGATTCGTGACGCCCGGAGGGCGGAAGGCACGAAGGAAGGAAGGAAGGAAGTAAGGAAGGGAGGAAGGGCGGGAAGGAGGGTAAGTAATTAAGGAAGCTCATCCTGGGAGACAATTTAACTTAATGAGAGGCAACCAGTTCCACCCCGGGTTTCGCCCCTCGCTCCACCCCCGCGTGGCCCTCTAGGCGTAGTGTCTTTTATGTACCTCGTCTACCCTTCTCCGCCCGGGTTGGTCGGTGTATGTATAACATGTCTAGTACATGGGGCATGTGCCTGCGATATTACATAAATCCACCTCGCACCTTATATACAAACTGGCGAGGCTCGAGCGGCGGCTCTGCGCTAGAAATATCACTCCCGAGATGATGATAGGCCGGGGGTATTTAATCGGTCCCCCTGAACTTGCCCCGACGCTCTCTAATCTTTTCATCTTCCCCTCTTTTTCTCTTTCTCTTTTTTTTTTGTTTTTTTTCTTTGTTAATTTAGACCCGGGGGAGAGATTTTTTCCTTCAGAAAATATCTTTGCCTCTGCATGATTACGCGTTATTTCGTAACGGATGATCGGACCGCAAGACAAAAAGGTAAAGCGAAGCTGTAAAAATAATATACACACATATTCGTGTGTAAAGCAAAGTATAATCTGATAAATCTAAAAATCGTTATATCTGTGAATGAAATTTGTTCTTTTTTTTTATTTTATACTTGACACGAGGTAAACAATTACAGAGCAAGGTTGGTAAAAAATTTATCACTACAGTCAATCCAATTTGGAAAAACATGTTAGCTGTACCGACATTTCTTTTTCGAATAAAAACCTGCAGAGCGTGAGAGAAGTGGTTTTGGAATGTCTGTGTGGAACGGCGATAAATACGCTGTAATATCATAACACGCGGCGTTGAGATATATATATATATATATATATATATATATGACATACTGGATACAGAGAGAATTTTTATACATTCCTTCAGAGCGGTTTCGTGGCGATGGTTTATTGCCGTCACTTGTTGCTGGATTAGTGGAGAACCTTTGGAGGGGTTCGCGATGACGGCGATTAATTAGGTCGGACTGTAATAAAGGGTGGGCTGGAAACTTTGCTCGGCGTTCGTATTTCTTTACTTTTTTATTCTCCTTTCAAGTATCGGACGATGCGCGGTAATCGCGAGGCACTAAACCGAAGAGTAGAATTTCCAACGTAAACGATACTTGAGTTGTTTCGAGCGACGAGTGCGAGGATAAAAGATGCGTCGGATGGACGAGAAGGATCGTTCTTGTGGCGCTAAGTCAGTTCAAAGATTTTTCCGTACACGTACGGAGGGTGCTTTTCATTTCCAGTGAACCCCACACCACCCCTCTTACCATTCGGTCGCATCGGGTGGGTAATTTTCCTTCTTTTTTTTTTTATGACACTTCGTATAAACAGAGCCAAACAAACGCCTGGAACACGCTATAACGTTGTATAAAGCCACCCCCGTTCACCACATATTATATATACAAGCGGGAAAAACGAATCTCGCAAACGTGTCGGTGTATACTTTAATACACTTCGTATCGCGCTTTATCCTTCTCTTCTTCCTCGTTTTTTTCCCCTCCATCTCTCTCCCGTCGTTCCAACGTTCTCTCGTCTTACCCTCAAACCGCGTCTAAATTACACCGAGGAATTCCCTTCGGGGGTTGCGTTACGTATCTGCCTTGTCGTGCATAAATACCGCGTAATAATTCATCCCGTCGGAATGCACTCGGCATGTCGGAATCTGCTACTCGTGAAAAACTACCCAAATACGTCGCCCCGTAACGCGTTACACATTTTTTCCCTCCCCTTTCCGCCCTCTTTTCTCTATTTTATTGTATATAACTCCCGATCATCCGCACCTAATATCCACGCCGTTTCATACCAATAATCGCGGAATAAATTCTTTACGAATCGAGCAGCTTTTTACTTTCCGCTTTTCAAATGGGGTAGGCACAGACTTGGAAACCAGCCTATGATTATCTAATCGAAAAAGAGGGAACGAAAAAATTGATCATCGTATAACTGAGTGTAACAGTGGGTCTCGTTGTCGGCCAATCTGAATATAAAATTTCGTTACACAGTGCAGGACGAGGGATTACGACACTCTGGTCTATTTCCTATTTTGCGTTTGGGTATGTTAGATGTGGATGAGAGCTGGAGCGTGGGCGTGGGCGTGAAAAGTAGAGTGAGCTAGACGGAGATGGAAGGAGGAATAGGAAGAGAGAGAGAGAGAGAGAGAGAGAGTCGGATATATTTGGGATGGAAACAGAGTGACCCTTGTATTACGAGTCTCGCAGCAGCCATCTCATCCCGTCTGGTTAGCTCTCGCTCCATCGAACTTTGTGACGGTAACCAGACACTGAACAGATTACCGAAACGCTGGCCCGAAATGGTCGCCCTGTGCTCGTTTACTAACGACCCTTTTTCCTCGAGCCCTTCGCCCTCGCCCTGCTCCTCCTTCTCTCTCGTTTCCACAGTTCACTGCTCCGTATCATGGTTGCGGCATATATCGAGCACCCGGATTCAGTAGCCACATGACTGGTCGATCAGTTGACAGGTTCGGTTGTGTAGTGGGACATAAAATTCCAACGTAATATGAGGAGAAAAGAGAAGAGAAAAACAATTAAAAAAAAAAAAAAAAAACACACTCCAACAACAACATTGAAATTAGTCGAAACCCTTGGAGAATGTAAATTATACGACCTTTATATCGTATAAGCATTAAATATACGACCCCTCCTGGTCACAGCAAACAAGTGAAAGCCGTGCCGAATTTTTTCCAAGAAAAGGGCATACAGCATAACTCAAACCCCCGTCAAATTCGTGCTCGGAGAGAGAAAAACCCGCCTAACTTGGTTAGGAAATCTCTAGATCACACACCCGCACCATTCCGTGCAGAAGGCAAAAACGTTGAAGGAAATTCTATAAGTCTGTACGCGAGGCACGTGCGGCGTTAAAACTCTATGGCGACGGGGAGGATGGATTTGGCGCGCAAAGCACGCGGCCCGGGACGAAGGAACGGCGTTAAGGGTGAGAGAGTTTCAGCGGGCAAGTTTTGTTCGGGGTGGCTGCGAGGGTGGAGCCTCTTTGACGGCGCGGGTCCCGGGCTTTCGGGGGAAACATTCGTGAAGAGATGGCGAACAGGGTCGGGGGAGGGTTTAGGGGTTGAGGTGGAGCCACGAGGGGTGGGGGAGCGATAAATAACGCCGAGAGGCAAACTTTGCATTTTTTTCCTTTCTTTGCTTTTCGCTTCCTTCTCTTATTCTTTTTTACCTTCTCTCTCTCGCTCCCGGGGAAAGGGGGAGGGATTTCTCTCGTTTCCTCCCTTCCGTTCCCCTCGACTTCCAGGACTTCTACCGCCAAGTTGCGAAACTCGAGCGAAAGGGGGGAGGGGGCGAAGGGACCAAGGACGCGTATCATTGTTACGGAAAATAGAAGCAGAGACCCCTTATACTGCTTCTACTGCCTTTTCTGCAGTAGCCCGCGATGAAATCTTTTTAAAGAAAGTAAATGGAACGGAGATGGAGACGAGGGTATAAAAATGAGACCTCCCCCCCCCCCCCCACCCTTCCAAGTTGGCGCACCGTACCCTGCGTCACTATATACATGTATACCTAAAATATACCTATATACCCGAACTTACATATATTTACCTACATTTATTTACATAGCGTATATACGGTGTATAAATTTTACATGTAAAGTTACGCCGCACAGATTTCACCCAGGAATGAAAGTTCGGTAAGGTGAGAACTTTGATTTCCGTCGCTAATTCGTTTATCATCGAATATAAATACGCCATGACGATACATCTGTACTTTTTTCAATTTTAAGTAATTTTTTTCGATTTAAAAAAATTTTTTTTCTTCCTTTTCCCAACCGAGCCTTGAAGATATTGGTACAGCGGAAGGCTTCGGATTAATTTATGAGACCTGCGACACTGGTACAACTTATTTCCATAGTAAGTGCAGTGTGTTCGTAATTTGTTACAGCTGGGTTTTTACCAACAACAACCAGGAGCTTTCTCGGGACGAAACAAGGGGTTCTTTTAGCTCTGCACCCTCGCTCAACCGTTCGATGAGAGGGAGGCTTGACCGGTACTTGAATATTTAAAGGGTCTGGAAGGAGAAGAAACTCGCTTCTTTTCCTGCAGAGGATACGGGGGAAAAACAATCATCGTTTGGTTGGTACCGGCCATTATTTATATCGGGTCAAGTTTCTACCCCTAATTTGGCGATCGATCGTCTCAGAGACGTAGAAAAACTCGATTTGTACTATCGCCCGAAATTTGTCTTCCCAAAATTTCCCCCTTTCCCACGATAAATATTCCGTTGCATGTAATAGAAATTTATCGCCTGCATAAATCTGCAGAATCTTCTCTTATGCAAAGACACGCGTCGAGCGTAGATACAACTCGAAGGCTAATTTTACCAAGTGGAATACATACATGTATAAGTATAAGTGCGGTAGCTTTTGTCGAAAAGGAAATAAATCACACTCTCAGACTGTATCTTGATGTTAGATATGGTATACGGTATGCAAACGAGCCGGTATACTGTACGCCAACCAACAATACCCATTCTCCCATGGTGCACCGCTTATATATATGCGTGTGGGTATAGCGCCAATATCGAGGAGGTGTTATCAAGTTATTTATTTATTTTCTCCTTTTCTTTGCCGCAGGGTGAATTTCCATCAAGGGGAGTACGAGGACAAATAGAATAGGGGCGGCAGGGGGGGGGAACAACCCCGTACGTATAAAGCCGCTGTCGCAAGGGGTTTGTTTCTTCGCCCCATCCCTTCACGCAGGAAACGCAAAATGGACTCGTTCGGTTTTTCCTTCGTCTATCTTCGGATGGAATGGGATTTTTTTTTTTTTTTTATTTTGATCCGAATCGTCGGTTGGAACTGTATATTGTATGGGAGAAAGAAAGAAGATGACAGAATTGTCAAGACGAAAACATACGAGTGAATAAATGTTCAATTCGTTCTTTGCAGAGTTTAATTTCGGAATGACTGTGTAATAGGCGTAATCTATGTGTTCGCAGAAAGAATGTCGTGGTGATGACTATATATATATATATATATATATTTTTTTATATATACATATGTACGTAACGATTCAACGGGGTTTTATTGCTCACTCGAGGAAATATATCGCGTGTTTAGATACACATCTATCATTTCACCGCGAGATCAAAGAATTAGCCAGAGATAATAATTTACACCGCTGTTTGTCACCAACCATAACGTTTGATTTACGACGCGATAGAATTACCATTTCGCTCGCTCGCAATTAGCCCGCTACAACTTTCGAGTAGCTGCTGTTGCACACTCGTACCAACCTAATATTTTTTCACATACCGTGATTTTTACTGCCTTTTTATTTCCGCTCATTCAACGTCGCAGCAAATCGTATCGTACCGGAGTTTTTGTATATTTTGAGGATGGAAGAAAATTTTCAACTCGCGAGCGACTACAAATCCGGAAACTTCAACGGTATATCTTTCAATTCTCTGTAATTATCCGCGCTTCCGCTGCAGACAAATGGAGATAATTTGTACGAGATTTACGAGCGTTAGATTAGAACAGTATACGCCGATTTTTAATGTAATAAAATAAAAGAGTTTTAACGACTACGGTATCGTGAATAGTCTATAAATAGAAAATTAACAAATCTTACAAGTTTGTATGCCAGTGAATAAAATTTCGTAATTATTTTATCACACTTGGTATTTATACGTTCAGTGTGTAGGGTATAATTTATTATATCACGTTCTTGAGTCCGAAAATATTAGTTTATAATAACCGAGCCTAGCAAGGCAAGTGGTATATAAAAAAAAAAAAAAAAATAAAAAAAAAAAAAAATAAACGCTTAAAAATATGCTTTCAGGAGAAGATACTCGCTTCTGTTGAAACACTTATGTACCTCCGATATATAATACATGTATAATACGGCCAATGCCATTGGCGAGTGTGCGCCTAAATATTGATACGAAACCTGGTTTTCGGTCACGCCCAAAATTTATCTGTTAAAAAAATTTCCACTCGTGTATCTAAATAAAGCTTTTTATTTTCAAATCCAAGCATAGGTATAGGTATACAAATATACCAGGATTAATTACAATTAAGGTATTACAAACTATTGATTAAAATGTTTGACACGAAATTCAAAGTGTGAAAAATTATGAATTATTTTGAAACACGAATCGCTTAAAATTATTACCATTTTTCTTTAACCCGAGCTTGCGGAAAATTCTGGCGATATAATTCCTCGACTCGTACCACGGGCAGGACGAGGTGGCGAGCTTTTCACGGTGAAACGGCGAGAAGCTTTGATCGGCTCGGCAGAGGCGCCATCTAGTCGAAGAGCGTTAAAACCGGGAGCCGGAAGTCGGTAAAAAAGATATTTCCCGTAGTAAATGGTTGCGGGTAAGATAGAGCTAGCTCGATATTTGAAAGGTAGAAAGGCGCCGCTGCCTTGATACGTGCCGGTAGATGAATACGGCGGCACGTCAGAGGGTGAAATACATAGAGCCCCGTGTATAAAGAAGCGTATTCCGCGCTTCGCTTATTATGGAAATACATAGGTATGTACGTGTGTATGTACACATAGATAAGGAGGGAAGAGAGGGGGCGTATAAATAAGAGGGTGGCTCCACTATGAAGATGAAAAGTTATTCCCCGAGAAGAAAAGAAGTGGTCTCATAAATTCCGCTCGCCTCCGGTATAAACAAAGGGGTCGAGTCCCGAGTCGACTCGACTCGTTTAGTCGAGATTCACCGAGTCTCAAGACTCGAGAGTCGAGAGTTGAGATTGCATTAGCTAAACATGGCCGTGCGGTTCCTCGAGTGCCTTGAGATTCTTCTTCCCCCGACCTTTTGCCCCCTCGGTGGATCATCTTCTTCTTAAGTATACGTCACGTCTCGAGTGGATTGCCTCGTTTCGAGGACCGATATAATTATGATATAGTAATGACGGTAATAACGCCTCTCGCCGAAGCACGAAAGCTCCGTTGATCGGCAAAAACGGAAAATCGAAGGGACGGAAAACTGGGTGGCGAAACATTTTTTCGCCTGAAATGAGTCGGAGCTTGCAGTACCGAGTCGAAGACTTCGTAGGTACGCTTTTCCTTGCATTCACCTCTAAAATATCCGGCAGCAGGTTGCGAAATGTGTTGCAAAATCAGGGTGACCTGGTGTTTGGATATAATCGCGAGCGAATCACGCGTCGATTTGGTCGATGTGCTTGCAAGCCAGGCCGACGAAGAAGACGGGAACGTAGGTATGACGGCCAAGCGGAGGAAGTTGATACGAATCTATTCTTGCTCTACAAATAATCATCGCTGTGCAGCTTCTGCAGAGCGATGCAGAGAGAAACGGATGAGCGCCGTTTTCGTCCTTCACGATCGAACAAACTCAATTCTTGTATTTTCTCTCTCACTGTCGATCCAGCCGCAGATGACGCGATTTCCGTGTCGTTGAAAAATGCGCCAAGACTCGATCTCGACTTCGAAAAACTTCTTGATTGAACGCAATTTTGGAAAAGCTCAAGGCGAACCTTTTCCCCGCTAACAGTCCACGCTTCGAATCATAGTTGGCATCGCGCTGGAGGCCGCGAGCCACTTCCGGGAGTAAAATTTTGTTTTAATAGCTCCGCAAGTATATTTCCGGCACAAAGCGTCTATGTAACAAACACAGCGCGAGACGCAAGCTCAAAGTCTGCCGTTGGCGTATTATATATATTATTGACTAAAAGCGGTTTTGCATACCTACATACGTACGGCGTCGTTTGAAAGGCGTCGGTGGAGGATATTCGCTAGGAGCGAAGTGTAACTCTTCCGCAAGAGATGTGGATATACGTACACGTAGCCGAAGGTTGGTATATATTTACATTACTTACGTATAAAATATATTTACACACAGCATCGCTGGCTGACCAAAGTCCCCCGTAAATCCCAACCCTCTAACGTCAGCGGCTCGTTACCCACGCGGCTTCCGTTCGCGGCTTAAGGAATGGACTATAGACCCGCGCTTTTTCTACCGCCGCAAATAATAATTTCGCAGCAAGCTCGGGCCGTTATCGCAAATAGGACGTGACAGCCGTGATTCATGCGCAAAATCCAAGAGCTTTTCCGCGTTCGTCATATATATATTTTTCGAGCAATTTCACGCGCGGTTGAAAAAAACTTGGGTTTAACGTTCGCAAAACTTGTAAAAATCATCGACGATCGTGAATAAAAGAGATTACACGGTGTTTTTTCAAGAGACGTATAATACCTGCGATGCCTAATCTCAACGATGTTTTCCAAAACCTCCGCGGATTCGTATCAACCGAAGCTTTTTCTTCGGCGAATGAAACGTTATGGGAAAATGTATGGTAATAGTTTGGACCTGAATAACGTCAATAATTCGGATACCGTACTTTCGCGGATTGGTCAATTCATGAATGAATTCATCCTCGCTGGTCTTGTGGACGAATGTTTCAACGTAATGCCTTGCCGTTATTACTATTATCCTTTTTTCGCAGAGCAACGATGACCCAGTTCGATATAACGAACGGTGGATAAATCTTCAGTGAGCCTAAGATTCCTCTCGAGCTGTTGGATCTGAGCGCTATGTTTCAAGGATGGTAAAATGGCTGGGTGAATATTTCTGTAGGAACCGCAGCTCGGCGTTTTTCTCACGGTTTGCGAAGAGCTGGTAAGTTATAGAACATTTTCTTAGGCTGCGGGGATCGCCAAGCAATTTGCAGAAGTGAAAAAAAGGAAAGTTAAATTCCTCCGTTTTACTTTACGACAAGTTTTTTCCAAACCTAGGATTCTCGCCCGAGTTTGCGTTGATAATTAACCGTGTTTTCTCTTATTCCCTGGGTATATCAATTCTCAAGCTTTGCAGCTCTTACAAACTGTAACTTATCGCCGAAGTTAACCTCTCGCAACCCTGTCGCCGTTCAACGTATGTCCGAGCAGCTGGTACAGAAATGATTTATGATTTTTACCACGACACCGGGAGCCTTGAGTTTGTAAATATAAGAACAAATTCTCGCTGTTGGACAACGCTGGCTCGGTTTTCACGATGCCACGGACAAGAAACGCCAGCTGCGATTACGACAAATAAAATGCTGCTTGTATAATAACGTGGAAACGAATATAGAAAAGTATAATCTCGTCTATGCGTCTACAACTTGATACGAAGTGTATTACATTCTCGTCTGTAAACGATTGTATTATCGTTGCAACAAAGTTCAGCCTGGATTTTGTACCGCAGCAAATACTCGCGTGTCTCGCTAATTAAGCCTTACCTCACTTTAATAACCGTACATTCGTTTAGCAGCCGCAATCACAGACTGAAATCGCCGCGTTGTGTATCTCTGCGTAAGATTATCGGCGTTTGTTAAGGAACATGTAACACGGTGTTGAATGGAGAACGGAACGAACAGTTTGTTACGTCATAAGGCGAACGCTTGTTCTTACATCGAGATCATTGTTTCGGTCATTGGAAGCGAAGGATGAATGTGTAAGATTCTCATTGTCTCGTTGACGCATCGTTTGACTTGTCGTTACGCGAAGAACAAACCCAAAGATACTGATTAGCGGACACAGCGTATAGTATTCGCCGTTCATTCATTGTGTTGAATATTTTTTCCCCTCTCTCACTCTCTCACTCTCTCTTATTTTTACGAGGCATAACAGTAAACTGTCGTAACTCAACGGCTTTCAAATAAAAAAGTAAAACACAATGCCCGTCCGCCTTAACTGTATACGTATGGACTTAAGGGCCGATATGTGTATTATAAGTAGACCGTAAAGTTCTATTTACATAAAAGATCCCTAATGGCTTTCCCCAAAATTCAAAAACTTGATATAATAATTCTTCTCGAATAATCAAGACGGTATAAATGTAACATAAAACAGTATCTTAACGTTTAAATTTCTCAGGAAAAGTTATCTCCTTTTTTAAGAAAAAAAAATTCGAGCCTTCTTCCGACCGTCCCACGTTATGTAGCCTTTACAATCAAGCGACATTTCATTGGACTTCGATCAAGGCTCAGGAAGGAATCTATTTCCCCATGAAACTACGTCACGAGTAAAAGTCGAAGCTAACTCAACGTGAGATCGGTTGATTGCAACGCTCACAAACTATATGCAATAATAATTAACGACATAAATTACAAGCCGACTACATAGTCGCAGTGACCTGAGCATGAAAGTATCGGAACCCGAGGTACTCGGGTATATTATAATTACGGAAAGAGGTATTTACGGTATCAGATCCAAGATTTATTACACGCTTGTTAGAGCAAACGGTTGCGCAATTCTTATACTCATTTAACATTCGACCCGATGCCAACAAGCTGAATATAGTTGCAGATATTCGAAAAATATCTGGAAGCGCGGTACGATCGGTTAGTTAGCCGCACGATCGCGGCTCGAGTTAAGTATAATGCAGGGTAGGAAAATTAGACAGAATAAAAAATCCTCAAACAGCCGACTAGTTTACGGCCAATTATTATCCTCTATATCTTGAGGATAAATTGCACTACAGAAACACGTACACCGCAGGTATATAACTCGCAGCTAAACTATCCTGTAGGCCAAGCGATCTCTCTTTCTCCTTCTCCGTTTCTGGCCCAAGACCAGCGTCTACGTATTTTCCAAAGTCTTGTGCCACGGCGAATCCTGATCAGCGACCTTGCCAGCTTCCGGCTGAATCCTTCTCCCAGGATTTATTGGAGCAAAAAATTCTGGAGAATGTCCTTCGACCCTGAAAGCAGCTTACGTCTTTCCAAGGATTCTCCTCTAGCCTCGTCTAATTGATGTTGCGGGAACTTGGAAATCCTTTGAAACCGTTAACGGCAGTCCTTGAAGCCAACATCGTTGACGAATCGTAAGTGGAGTGATAAAAAAAAAATTCTTCGGCTCGTTTTTCGGAATGACCTGATCGACTGTTGTTGATTTATTACGTGGATAAGCGGGGACACGACGATTGAGTGGATCACAAGTAGGTGTACCGACTTGTAATTATTCGCATTGGACGAAGTTTCTAGGGTCAAAACCGAAAACGGATATATTTATTGCACTCCGTATAATTTATGGCACCTGACGCGGGTTAAAGACGCTACATTATGGACCATTAACGTTTTATACGACCGCAAGTATCGGAGACTTGACTCGAACTGCTGCTGCTGCACAACCATGCGCGGTAGGTACACCTTCGAGTACTGCAACAACGGTACGATACGAGCAAAGCGTCATAGGACCAGCTTCTTCAATGGGCGCCGGATCAGCTTCCCGTCCGCGTCCGACGGAGTGAGATATTTTTTCGTTATAGTAAAATTATAGTCTCTGTTCTCCTTTTTCGTCGTTTCACATTGTTACATCAAGCATCCGTAAAGTCGTTCCAAAGACGCGAACCTTCCGCGTCTAAACTGTTCTCCCGAAGCCGCGCATCGAGCGGTACCCGCGTTAAATTTGTACAAAAAGTCTCAATATCAGAAGCGAATACCCACACGTGCCTCCGCCAACCTAACATGTAGCTAAGAATAAAGAAATACGCGAGAAGACAGGGCGACAGATTTACGGTAAGCGATCGTCGTTCGCCGCACGACGTCCCGTTGAATTCTCAAGAAACGCTCGAGTAGACGAAGCGAAACCTGGCTGCAACATCAAGTATCAACAATATTGCCGGCAAGGGAGTGTCGGATTTTTTCTAACCATACGTGCAGGCATGAAACGCGCTTGGAAGTCTGAAGGAAATAAAACGACTTCTTCGAGAAATACCAGCGAGAGAAAAGAATCCACTGCATCAGCCTTGCCTTGCAAATACATGCATATAGGCTGGAGTTTGTAGAGGAATTCAAAATGGCTGAACTTTAAGCCGCAGAAAGTTTCTTCGGGATCTGACGTCACTCAGCTCGCCTGTACTCCAGTTGCATTTGCAGTTCACTCTCCGTGCTCGTATACCTATACATACACGTATACAGTACACAGTATACGGTGTAAGCGTAATGTATCCAGTGTATAAACATACATCGGAATCACAGCTGCGGTACTTGCCGGACTCGCGTGCATGTGCATCGTGCACCGAGCAACATGCGACTCGTTATCAGAATCGTGGACCATTTGAATTCATCGCGATAGCTGGCCGCGATTTTTTCATATTGAAACCGTTTACACAAGGTCCGTGTACCGATGATGTGGACCAAACTACCGATCTAACACTCCCTTACCTCCTATCAGTAGGCCAGTAAATATTCGTAATGGTCCGAGCAGTGATTTTATTGCGGAACCGATTAATCCTTCTTCGACATTTTGTATAACTGTATTATTTTTCGTTTTGTTACTGGGATTCTCTTATACCGTTCCTTATACCGTTCTTCTTTTCTTCTTCTTTTTTTTTTTTTCTTTTTTTACAACCCTAAACTGTATTGATTCGAGAATGAGATTTATCGGCAAGGTTTTTCTGGGATAATGTAGATACTGGTTAGATACTTTGGACACCGTGTTCAGCGCCTGGTAGAGTGTGAACGGTTACAGCCCACCTTCGAGATAGCCTCCAGACTCGGGCCACGTAATGGGCTATCGCAGGCGGGTTTATTCCGTTAACAAATCTGTATAACTTTACCGTAGATAAGAAAACTACTCGATCCGTCTATGGAGCTCTTGCATAAGCATCGGACGCTGTATACCATTTGTCCACGAACGAATACAAATGAGTCAAACCGCACAGTTTGTGTGCATGAATAAAATCATGATTCATTAGAAAGCTCATATCGTTCCACACATAACAATCAATCGCTTTGTGGTCTACCCGCATGTCGATCGTCTCCGCGAAAAACCTTTTTAATAAAAAAAAAAAGAAAAAAAAAAAACAAGAAAAACAAGAAAGAAAGTAATTCAGATTGTTAGAAAGCCAAAAAATTTTCTCCAATACCGTTGCTGGTAAGAAGTGCCCGTCATCGCAGACCACCGTTTGTAACACCTGCCCAACCGTGATCGTCTACCTCGTTTGTAGCTAGGTGATGAGAAGTTTGTCGATGGTAGCTAGACCGGAGAAAGGATGGCGGATGAGACGGGACCACGGGGACGGGTGGGCGAGTGGGTTCAGCCACCCGGAGTTTCGAGGAGCTTTAGATTCAAGACGCGGCGAGCAACATGGCGGCCCTCCAAGTTTCAACGCAGCTCTCGGGTTAGCCTGGGTTGAGCAGGGTTCCATTTGGCTCGGCTGGTTCGGGTTGGGTTAGATCCAGCCGTTCCGGTCTGGCCGGGTTGTCTGGCTCTGCTCGGCAGGCGGGGCACGGCGACCGAGATCCCGATCCGCCCGCCCCATGCCCGTCGGCATCCATGCTTCGATCTCTGTGTAGTCCAAGCTTCGTCTGGATATTCCAGCGAGCAGCGCGTTGTTACAGTGTTTGATCGGTACGACGCTTTGATGAACAATCAAGGTCAAATCGAGAGATGGGGGAAATGCGACGTTGGATGGACGATGACGATGACGATGACGTAGGTAAGGAAAGTATCAAACAACCATTGTGGGATAAGTACCCCATGCGAGATGGAGTATCTTGTACCATATCGTCAAAAATAAAAGACATGTGTCTACGAGTACACGTGTGCAACACTGTCGGGTAAATCGAGGTAATTTCATTGACTTGATAATGCGGCGTTAAACCCCA
This sequence comes from Neodiprion virginianus, assembly GCF_021901495.1. Lineage (NCBI taxonomy): Eukaryota > Metazoa > Arthropoda > Insecta > Hymenoptera > Diprionidae > Neodiprion > Neodiprion virginianus. The sequence continues at coordinate 2,608,032 of NC_060877.1, read as the reverse complement.
AGATAATTAACGGATGTTCCGATATGCTGTAAGATTGAGGGTTCGTATCCGTAGTCTAATTGACGTTATATACCTATAGACACTGAAATTATACGCGACGTGCCGCCGGAATTTCCTGCTGGTGCTAAACCTGACTCCAAATCGAGGTGAACCTGGTGCGTGGGAGAATCGACCGGCAGGTATGGTAACTGGCTGGGGTCATTAACGATTGATTTATCAATCGATTTACAGCCCTCGAAAGGCGCACCGCGTTCTCCGATTACCGCGTTGCAGGGTGTGGTCGTGACTGCTAGGAAAGCAGGCTGCGTGGAAACGAGCTTTGAACACGGAACGAAATTAAGGATCAATCCAAACTGCACTCGCAATATTTGCGTACAAATTGCGCTTATATCAAGTGAAAACTATATTTGCGAATAAAGTTAGAGTTTATCTGACGGCTAGAGCTTGATTAAAACAAGTCGACCACCTTGAACTGTGCTGACATTTTTTTTTTAATTTCATATTGGAAAATGTATACGCTAACCGTGAGAGAGAAGAAAAAGAAGAAAATAAAGTTATACACCTACGCTCCCCTGAGCGATGAAAAAAGGGTTGAAAAAGAAAAAACGATGACACATCCCCAAAGGCGTTATTTACAGTCCGCTTTGGAGTTTAATATTTGGTACCGGCGAAATGTGAACTTCGTTAGTAGTCCAACGGAATCCGTGGTATGTTCTCATTAGCCGTAACCCCCGAGTCGGCCGGTCTCATAGGATGCTGGAGCTTAAAAGCGAGAATCCGCGGCCCCTGCGGTATAATTTGTGCTTAGGGCATAACACAGATGTGGCGCACTCATACTCGGCGTCGCAACGACGAACAACGGCGATGCAAGTTCGTTGGCACCGTCGTCGGAGCACGCAGGCGAGTCGAGTCCCAGTTGGTCCCTGATGTTCGGTCCAATTTACGATCATCCTCCGGCATCTGAGCAGCAACAGCAGCAGCAGCAGCAGCAGCAGCAGTGGAAGCATCGGCATGAGCTTTTCAGAGACGAGAGACCGAAACCACCAGGTTTCAAATTATTTCCTTCACTTTGTCGAGTCCACCAGAGAGGAAATCGGCGTCAGGACGACGACCGGACCTCAACCACCGCGTAGCTGCATCTCTACGCTCGCACGGAATGAGTTGAAGATATAAAGTGTATAAAATAGCACCGCTATCTAAATTACCTCGGAGCTGATTATCGTGGATGCGTTGGAAGGCTAACGCTCATCTCGACGCGTTGCGCTTCCACATGTTTTTCTCACCGACGACGGCTCTCCGCATGCCCTTCGCTTACACGCATGCACAATTGTACGCACGTATGTGTGCGCGTGCGTCTGTAGCCGAGAGGGATAAAGAAGACGCACGAAGAAGACGCGCGGGCGAACCGGTGCGGCGGCCCGAATAAAATTCAGAATTTATGTAAAACGAGGGAAGAGAGCGAACGGCTAGGGGGTGAGTAGAAGTCGGAGGGGGGTGAAAGAGGCGAAGGAGAAACGCGGTGGAAGCCGTAACGAGCGAACTGGGAGTGCCGGCTTGGTAGCAGCCAACGGGCATCTCCCGCAGGGCTTATTTTCTTATTTTCTTTTCATTTTTCTCTCCCCCGTTTTACTTTTTTCCTTTTTTCTTGTTGTGCTTCTTTTATTTTTCCTCCTCCTCGTTTCAGTTTTTTCTTGTCGTTTTTTTTTTTTTTTTTTTTTTTTTTTATCTTCTTACAACTCCCTGACCGTAGAATGAATTTGAATAAAAATGGAAACCGAAGAAGGAGAAACGCCTGTATCCTACCTGTACGTAGATCTCATGTACCGAAAACGCGGAATCTCTTACGCGCCTTTTATACGCCTCTCGGATTATATTCGTATACGTATGCAGATACGCATAAACGTTGGAATTTAATCCTGATTCACGCAACCAAGATATAACTGTGGGTAGTAATAAGACATCGGCATGTTATCGTTATAATACAATCCGCACACGTTCACTGACTATCGCGGATTTAAAACTTAAACCCGAGTTATGTACCGTATACGTTATTCGTATAAGTATTATACCGAGGTATTAGATATATAAATGTATAATATTCTCGTCCGGACGGAAATAACGATTAATTTTTATTCATGCTTTTAAGAAATATTTTACGACGGAACTGTGTGTGTGTGTGTGTGTGTATGTTTTTTTTTTCTTTTGCTCACTTTTTGAGCTAATGCGTTATTTATATACGTATGTCATACGGACGTGTATTATACCTATGCTCGCCTAATCAGTTGACATCCATTACGCCGAGGGACACTGCGAAGGGTTTGATTTACGATCAGGCAACGATATTATATCTGTTTACGCATTAATACTTCCGCTTATCTCTGGCTGCAGGAACGAAAAATGAAAATAAATACATGGATTTGAAAAAACAGACGATGGAAACAAGTAATACTCGAGAATTCGTAAAGTCAGTCAGGTTCCATTCGATTCGTTATACGCGTCGTTAATGATCACGCGTTGAAACGCGGACTCTGGTAGTCCACAATTGCTCAGTTATAATTGTCATTAGCATATTTGCAGAGGAGTGCAAACACGGCACGACACAAGCGCGAAAGCTCCGGTTTAAATAATGTCACCGTTTTCTCAGCAGGCATAAAGCTTAATTAAACGTATAAAATCTTTCGCGTGCGCTTTTCAATTTCTGCCTCCGTACGTAATCCGGCACAGCTCTTCTTTTTTTTTATTACGCGCGCAAAACAGAGGTATAAATATTTCGAAATACCGATATTAGTTCAAGTTCGCAAGCATCGACTACCGAACCCGAGCAAAAGCACAAAAAAAAAAAAAATTACACATCATTCAGAGATGAATGCGTCAGACTCCTGATAATCTTGTGACGCAATATGACATTGTTGAAAAATAAAATTCTGTACACACGACGCAGACTTTTCTTGCGGGTCAATTGTTCAACTGGAATGTACATACGACTTTTTAAAATATTGCAACATTTATCGTGGAAAAAGAAGAAAACATTTCCGATAACTTTATCGTGTTACTGAAATAATTAATATACCGTAGAAAAAAATGCTGTACGTTATACAGTCTGCATAAAAATCCTTAATGTCATCGGGCGCATCAGCACGGCATATCGGTATGAAATGGAAGTAAAAAAAAAAAAAAAGAAAAAAAAAATACGTAGGTAGATATAAATATATTCAAAAATAGAAGCACGAAGGTTTTGGATCTGAATGTTAATTGAAAAATATTGCGTAATCGATAGGTCTCATCGCTCAGATATCCGGGATTGTTTGAGCACTTCCTACAAACACGGTGCCACCCGTAAGAGCCGGAGCTTTTTGTAAAGGAATAAACTTGGGAATACATCGACATTTAGATAACGATACGATTAGATGCCGAGGCTACCGTCGGGCAGCCTTGCCGTCTAATTCCGGGTATATTCGATGCCATCAACGATGAGATATACAGAAGTATTCCTCTACATGTGAATTTCTTTCGCAATAATACGAAGAATTGAGAAAACAAGTCGTCCAAGTCAGTCTGACCTAATTTTATGGGACAAAGGAGTTTGTTCGCAATTGAGATTACTAGCAATAATTCCGGTCTCATAAAAATTATCCTATTTTCCTTTGTTCCACGTCTTAAAGATAGTTCAAAATTAATTAAAAAAAAAAAAAAACATCAAGTTTACCATTGAAACCACGATTAATCACCAATGTCGCAAACGACTTCCACCACTTGTATTCTCAACCCTTCAATTATATCCACGGATCGTTCGGGAACTGCCAAGAACAAAATCGCAGGTCCACGCATACAAAGCGCGCAAATATGAGAATATACCTATTAAACAAGCACCGCGAATGCGTCGACTCACCTTGCGGCTGTTATGGCGTCGTGGAGGGCGTTGCGTCGCGGGGCAACGTCCAGGGGGTGAAGGGAGGTGGGGGTGATACCCTATTCCCTCTTGTCTGCGGGAGGGGTTGGTGAACCTGCGATGGCAGTAGCTAGTCCATGACGTCGGGTCCTTGAGCAGCTGTAACAGGAACGATTCACCGGGTCACAATCACAACTGGTTGCGGCGGAAGGATCGGCCTCACAGTCAGAGTAACTCGGCCTCATTTTTGGGTCCGTTCGACTCCCGTCGACGGCCTCGCGCGCACTGGTCCACGATCTTTAATCTTATACCGGCAAGGAATCGCGGGCAAACGACTAGCCGCGAACAGAGGTCAAAAAGCGTCTAACGTCCTGAGCGCGAAACTTGGTCGTTGCGGTGTATTTACGGCGATCAGCGGTAACGTATCCGAGCACGTGTGCCGGGGCTCTGGTTCTGGCCTAGACGCCCGGCTGTAATATCGCGTGGCCGCGGAACTCGGCTCTGTAGGTACAAACAAGACGTAGAAAATCGCGTCGGCGACGCGAGTTGCGAGGCGGTTCCGAGGGGAACCAGGTGGAACAGGCCAATCAGGCTTCAACGCCGCGTGTGTACGTCTACCTGCGGTCGACTTCGGACTTGCACCGGAGGCATTTCGATCGGCTTCGGCATCGCGGCAACCGTCTGTATTAAGCCCATGGATACCCACCTTGGACTCGTCCGTCTGTCCAACGACGCCGCTGGACGTCGGACGTCGCGACGTCCGCTTGACTTTACTACTTTGTAAACGCGGAAAGAACGGAGGGAGTTCGGGAGGCGAAAAGTCGACGATGGATACGTCGTTGCCGCACGAAAATTCATCCGGTTGTGTGAATTCAGCCGAGAAGGCTGGCGTTGTGTACAATTTTCCCTGGAACCACGCTGATTGAGTCACTGGACCGTTTTACCTGACCCAACTCGGTTCTAATGGACGGCCGTTGTTATACCCTTTCAACGCTTTTTTAATCTCGTTTTTAATTTTAATGACCGAGGGATTTCGCAAACCAGCTCTCGCCACGCTGGTCTCTTCTTTTTTTCTCCTTCTTTTCCTTCAGGTTCCGCAGCGCAGTGACCAAGAAATTAAAGGTTTTCTGATGGGCAATGGGAATCCTGCATGTATTACCAAGTATTTACATACCCAGACTGTCTCTGTGGAATCCGAGGTACAGAATTTTGAGAATTCGAGAAAACGATACGACACACCGTGTAGTACAACGTAATCTGTAAATTATAAAATATCTTTTTGGCACGATTTACAGTCACGATGTACGGTCGCGTGGCTGAACGCAATGGCGATGTTTCACCGACTTCGTATATACTCCAGTTGCAGCCCTCGGGAGTATAAATTCGTCGGGCGCATTTGCATGTTTTAATAAAGTTTATAGGCAGGCAATTGTTTGCTTGACAAGCAAGCCATTCCCCGGTACCTACTGTAGCAGAGTTTGTATACTGCAGTATATACATGCGAATGAAAACAAGGGCGTATACCACGGAAAGGGGAAGACGGAGAGAGTGTGTGTGTGTGTGTGCAAGAGAGAGAGAGCGAGAGAGAGGGAGGAAACGTGGGGGATAGACGAAGGGTGAAACACAGTTGCAGAGAAAATTTGAAGGAAAATCGGAGAGAGGGAAACGGTGAACGGAAGTCTAACCTCCGCGGAGGCTGCTTCATTGTTCGTCCTGAGTACGTACGACGGTGGAAATTGTAGACCGAATAAATTATAATTCGTACGCGTATATCTACAAGGGCGGCCTCCCTTCTTCTTTTTCCTCTTCCGCGATTTTGCACCGCTCGAGGATTCAAGGATCGTTGGGTTTCCTTCGCGACGCATAGATTGCAAAGCACCGCGATAATTTACGGCCCCGCATAAACAGCCCGACGTACGCGTATCGTCTTCGTATAATCCTATTCCATTTCGCCCCATCCTCCTCCGATATTTCGCGGGGGATTCAGCCGGATAAAATTCCCTTCCAATTTTGATACACGCAAGCCCCCCACGACAAATATGGATAAGACTGAAAAAACGAAAATTCGTTTCTCAGATAAAGAAGAAGTCAGAGGCAAAACTTATCACGCAGAAGATGGCGTTTTCACGACTTTGCCTATATATTTACATGGCCGCATTGCGAGATAGTGATAGAAATTTACGAGAGGTGCAGATTCGTCGGAAATTGAATAAAATCGTACTTTACGTGCCGTCCGAATTGTAACGATCGAATTTAACAGACAATGAATACATCGGTTGCACAATCCATAGCACAATGGCGACGTGCGGTGTTTTCTTCCAAGCTGAACGAAACCTTTTCGACGTCGCTGTTGCGAATGTCTGGAAACACGCCCGCAGACTGAAAGGTGAAAATCCACTCGTCTGTAACAAGCAAATGCTAAAGACAAGGCGAAGGTCTACAATTTTATTGCTTGTTCGTGCAGTTTGAAATGCGAGCAAGAAAATGTCGCTGAAATACCAAAGATGAACGTTGTGCGCGAACATCGTTGAAAAATATTCACGTAATGCGAATTGCGCTTATTTTGAACCCCCGAAGTTTTGTGTCCGTGAATTTTTTACGACCAGTTCGTACACAAGGGGTGAGAAATGGTCGATTTTGACACGCGAGTCGGGTACGAAATTAGTTTTCTATTTTTACCCATATACATACACAATAACGATATATATTTCCCCGTGTGCACGACGAAAAGATCGCTCAATGTGTATTTGTGTACCATGCGAACGTGGACACCGGATCGGGGGTAGGTGGCATTCAACCACTTACTGAAATTGCCCTCTGGGAAAAGACAATAAAACATTCATTGCTGGGCATCAAGGTTGATTGCAGCCGCGGTTAGCTGCCACCGCGACTCTCTGGCGTTTAAGCAAAACCCTATACGCACATACATAGTCGGGTGTGAGGTAGCAATTTGTTAATTTATACGCGCGAAATCAACCACGACAGACAACTGAGGAGAGTGATCGACGCGTATCGCCTATAACGCAGAGAGAACGACGATGATCGCGTTATTGAGTCGCGTGGCAGCGATTAAGATTTTATCGAATCTGTTTTCATAATTTTAATCAACCTGTAGCGGCTACCTAAACACGACGTCGAGGTATGTTAATAAACGCGCGTAAATTATTAACGCGAGTCTAAAGCAGTGTAAGCTGCGTGTAATAATCGGATCGCTAAAAATAACCGCTGCACAAACGGTTTTACAGCCCGTGTGCGTATACACACGTACATAAAACGCTTCGGTTATCGGTAATTCGTATTTCTTAATTCTCCCTCCTCGAATTTTCTCATCTTCGTATCGTGTTTTTTACTTTACTTTTCTTTTTCTCCTTTCTTCATCACTACTCGAATTTACTCCCCACGGTAATAAAAATGTCGAACATCTTTAGTACACGGTCTGTATAACGTATTACACACGCTTACAGACATGCGAGAAGCAAAGTTCGAGCGCATAATAAACGAATGAAATCCTCGTCTCACCGATGGTCGCAGACCAGGAAGACCCACACTAAGAAGACGCGAATAATTAACCTAACCGAACCAAAAATTTCAATTAAATGGCCTCTCGAGATTGGTCAGCGATTCGAAACTCGGCTGGATAAGCCGGGACCAGCTGCTCTTGCCGCCGCAACGAATATCTGGAAATATGACTGCGCCATCCCCGCAATTTGAGTACCGTTAATTTCCTCGATTGGTTGTTCGCTCGGCTGCCTTGTCCAGAAATATTCGGTCCAACCCACGAATTAAGAAACCCAGTCTGGGATGTCTTAATTGGTCGGGCTCCTTCTCTCCCCCTGTGGTTTTTCTCCCGTACAGCCGAACTTCTCCCCACTCGTTTCATTCGTGGCCAATGCCAGATACAGCTTCGCGTTCCGATAGTCTCGTTACTGTATTTCGGTTCAAGAACCGCGCCAACACATTATACATATATATATATACAAACATATACCCATATGCATATGGGCTCAGGCTCATCGTCGCCAGAGTTTCAACGCATGAACACATCTAATAAATCTAAACACACGCTGCATTTCGAGAGTATAATTCAACCCTTTGTCTGCCCCGACCCGTCAGTGTAATCAAAAGAGTTATTGTCGAGGGTGACGACGTTCTTCAACGAACTCACGCGAGTAAAATCAACGCTAGTTTTCGTTAAATATTAACGTTTGAAACGGGCCTCAATCCGAGTCTGAGGTCGAATCCAGTTGTAGAAACTGATTGTATCGACAGAAATAGAAGAAAGTGGTTGTATACAAGCCGTAATTAGACCCCGACAGTTTTACAATGTATGAAAAAGTGCAGGTTGGGCTTTAAAGCGTTGGGAATTACAAGGGATCAAGAATATGGTATATACCTGAGGTGCGAAGTGCGTGAGGAAGAACACGAGCCTATCTTTATGCCTTGTACCTGTATAAACCGGCGCCATAACCGTGTACACAATGGTCTTTCACCTTTATGATTTTATAAGGGGTAATCTATCAGGAAACGAACGCTAAGTAGGCATTCGTAATTGTGAATACAATATCGTTTCAAGGGTCTCCGCGTCATGCAAGCATCGAGTCACGGTCACAGCTCGAGGTTTAAGAGTAGTTGTAACGTTATTTCGAACTATATCATATCATTCGTCGGATGCTTTTCTAGAGGTTTTAAATTCGGGCCACATGGCTTTGGCATGTGACTATTTTAAACTGTTTTTCAAACGGATATCTCAACTACGTGTCTGCAAATCCACGATCCCTCTCCAAGCGTCGAAACCAGGCCTGATCAATGATTGCCTTTATGAAATCTTTGGGCAAAACGGGCATATTAAGTACGGACAAATGTCCGTTCGTATCCAAATACTGCCGCGGAGGTTTGACGTATCAAAATATAAACGTTCAAGAGAAGAAGAAAGCATTACAGCAAAGAGAATTGCAATAGCAGCTTCCTGCAGTTGGAGTTGAACAACTTTAGGTGCCTACTTTGGCGAATGGGAAATGCATTGTTGTAGTAAGTTTATATAAACGAATGTTGATGGACGTACTACGGTTAGGTAGTTAGACAGGTAGGTACATAATAAAATGAGTGCCCATTGAGTGTTGAGTGTTGTGTGTTTCGCAGCCACGAGTTAATAAAAATGCGAGAATGCTGCTTTCCATTCGTTGTAAAAACAAAGAAACGAAAAATAAAAAAATAAAAAAACCAGAATTACGATGATACAATTCTTGGATGTATGTATTTATCGTAATGTGCATTATACCTATGTACCGTCATATTTATCACCTACTTAACTCCTTACGCCGATTTGTCTTAGAGGTAACCTCCTTCCCTACCTCGACCCCTTCAACTTACCTACGTATAACGTTACTACGTTCACACTTCTCGCGGTCCCTCGAGCATGGTGCGGGAGAGCATATAAGAGCTCATAAATGTGAATTTAAGAGGCGCAATAAAAACACATTGAAATCGAGAGTGAGCGACCGTATGCAGAAGCCAGATTGATCGTTCCGTCTCCCTCACCTTCCGTTTTCCGTCGCTCACTCTCCTTCTCTTTCTCTCTTTTGCGAATATATTCGCGGGCTTGACTGCACCGGACGCATATATATAACCGAAGTGTTAACTCTTTTCGCCGGTGAAAAATCAGGCCGGAAGGATAGGCCACGGCAACGTATTTCCGAAAATTTTTCAAGGACACTACCATCTATTCCGCGGGGACTTATACCTACCCCGAAACAACATTATATTCCTGTCAGCACGACCGGCGTTTATTTGGACTCAGACTTTACCGCCGTGACGGCGTTAAGCACGTCGTAAGCAAATGGGAGTCGAACGAATGGAGGTTACGGCAATTCTTAAATCTCACTTGCCAGACTTGCGCTTTCCATTTCATTTCCGAGGTTTTGCGCGCCAGGAGAAAATCGACCTACAGCGGCGAAAATTGGAGAAAATAAGGAAACAAAAAATATGTTTAACGCACCGTGATTGTTCACCCCTTTCAGTCTTGTTGATACTCTCCAAACGACATGTTTGTCCCAAAGACATTCGTCACAACGAGGTATTTCCTCACCGAGTCCTTGGGCCCTTCTTTTAGGGGCCTGAATACTGCTTCGGAGAATCGACCGAAACCAGCTGCGGGTCTTCCAAGCGTAAAGTTCAATTGATATGATTTTAATTTTTTTACCGTCGACTGCGACGATACGTAAATGAAAGGCCTGGGGTCGAGCTGGCAGAGATTCGAAGCTGAGACAGTGAGCGGCCATGATTCTCTCCGAGGTTATATGTATAAGTCTGGATCAGCTTTCGTCTAGCAATCTTTATTGTGCATATAACAGGCCTGCGTTTACATCTGTTGCACATCGGGTCTATGTACGTAAGTCGAAACGGCAATCAATTGATTTTTATCTATCGTATCCGTGACGTCGGCTGTAGCGATACGGTATAAAATACGATAGACCAAGGTAAAAGGATAAAAATACGAGAAAAATCAAGATTCCGTAGGTAAATTTTCAATAATTATTCACAGTCTCGATGCTGAGAGAAGACGCAGGCCTTCCGAGATCGAATGAGCCACCGATTCTTGGACAGCAAAGCCAGAGCCCGGCTGTTTCTCCAGGCATAAATATCGACCGACACGCCGACTCCGTGGACACGCAACAATATCGGACCAGCGAACCCAGCTCGCCGTCGGTTCTCCAGCTCTTTTCATCGACGAAGGGCAGCGACGTTAGTTCCCGATAACTTAACGTTCGTCCGACAAGAGCGTGAAACGTTTTTGAATAAAATTCAAATAAAACACCGGTGATGCTGTCGAGTCGTGGTAAGAAAACAAAATTCTGAAGCTATCAGCGTGGCACGTTATGGAAAGTGAATTTGAAAGATACCAGGACCCAAACCACACTTCCAATTCCATTCTCCAGCCCAGCTTGCACGCGGCATCGCATAACAGAATAGATAACACGGCGAAGTGAAGAAGTGAAGGGTTCGATTCACTGTCGGCGAGGCTGAACACGGATGGCTCGAACAGGGAGCACACGTATTGCGACCTGGTACACCTATACAAGTTTCCGTTCCGCCGTTCCGTGTCCGTGCCCACGAGCTGGAAGTAGCGGGGAGACCGGCGAACCTGGACGAAGTTATCTGGAAGGCGTGCATGAAGACCGCTCGCAGGTTGCCAATTACATGCAAATTCCTCGGCGAAGGGGTATAACTTTTTTCATCTAGCTGCCGCTGCCGCTGCCGCTGCTGCTGCTGCTGCCGCTCGGCTATAAAGCGCAGCAGAAACCTCGAGCCGATTGGCCCGCCGTCGAACCCTGACATGTGGGTATTATATTCACGGAGGAATCTCTCCACGTCAGCATCTGCATATTCCAGGCCTGTTTCCGTAATAACTTTCAGCCGCGTTCAATGGATAGGCGTGCATTGAAAATGACCAAGCCCCGAGTTTCCGTTTCACAATCAGCCCTTAGTGAGTACATCGCGCCACTTCCGTTGCGGAATTTGTTCCTCGCGTCACGGTATCGGGGCGTAATAAGCGGAATGGAAACGAGCGAGGCAGGCTGGAATGGACTGCGAAGCCGTCTGAAAGGGTATCGGCAGGTAGGTGGATACTCGGATACTTAGAAACGACTGTTAGAACGTTTGAGAAAAATTTCCTTCTACCTCGTCATCGACGTCATCACAATTACAGATATTTACAACTTGTTCGGTGTGTACACAATGGGTGAAAAGTAATTTGGTAAATCACTCGTCAAACATGACCCCCATAAACTTGTCTGAAATATTTAGGCTGCTGAGTCAACAAAGTGTCCGAAACAGGTATAAGTCGAGGGAATTGAACGAGCTTAACCGCATCAAGGAAAGTTTACAATACTACGGTAGCTGTATTCAAGTTTCTCTACCGACGTACACGCGATGTCAGCAGTTCGGTTCGACCTGGCCATATTTGAGGTGAAGAAAAAAAAGCACACGGAACCTTGCGACTCGTTGTCCGAGCTTTCAAACCACACGGCAAATAATACATTGCCAATTACCGCATGGGGCAGGTGAGTATAATGATATGGTATTCATGCTCGGCACACATGCCTGGTCGTGTGGCGCACGGCATCCGTGTATTGTACGTGCCGGCAACGTTTCCCAAAGGTTATAACAACCGCCGTAAAACAATGAGCCCCGCGTCGCAGGTGTAGGCGGTCGTGTTTCGAGCTTGCAAATGTAGCGCCATCATAAACAAGGCGGAAGGTAGGTAGGTACACTGTAATGCAGGGTATGCATGCGGCTGACCACCACCTAACCCAAGACCCCCGGTCACGCGCTCGCTAAGCACTCAGAAACCAAGCTCACTCAACATTAGACCCACGGGTAGGTGCATTACGGCGATACATGTCAAGTCGGATCGTAGCTCAAATTGGATCACGCACCTTGCATCTCGATGGCTGCTAATTGCGTTCAAATTTCAATACTGTGCCAGGTATACACCTTCGGATACTCCAAGTACTCGGTACCGACTCGCGTTGTCCCTACATTCATAATTGTGCCGAGCGAATCTCTTGGGTGATCCGGATCACTTGCAATGGTGGGAAATGGACAGAGATACTTCGGTGATTATTAGTGCCGATGATTACCGTATACGTGTGAATAAGTACGCAATGGCGCGGCTCTGCTACTGCTGCACAGGACGAAGAGTTTACGGTCTCTCAACGTTATATTGCCTGTATATCGCTCACAATTCTCCGCTAATGCTTTACCCATTAGTTTAAATTGGTTGTCAAACTTTTGCTGCTACCCAGACCACGCGGCTGTGTGTAACGGTGTCGGGTGATTAAAACGAGAATAGATGAACTTTTCGACGAAAAAATGATAAGACACCGATTCACCAATTTCTAAATACACTCGTATCTATACTGCAGAAATTTTTTCTCATTACGGAGGTCATAAATATTCACATATCTCTGCACCAGCACCACACGTGTTACGTTATATGAAAACGGATCGTAATTAGAGATATGAAGTCGAAACGGTTCAAGTCCCGAAATGAAGCCGTGTGGAGGATTACCCTGCAGGATCGTTGGTTAAATACAGGAGTTATTAAAAATGTATATCAGGATACCAGAGCGAACGGAGATTCGGACTCGTGAATTGCGGTACAGGGAGCCCAAAACGGTGCGGTGAGCATAACTCGGTGTTATTACATCCGTTAATCTCCAGGGTTGTTCCGGCGGCGTATAAGGGGTGAAATTGGTGAGGGTAGAGGGAAACTATAACCACGGGTCTGACAGGAATCGTACAGCCATTAGGCATGGTTAAAATATTCGAAAAATTCGTGTGAACAAAAAACAAATTCCTCCACCGAGGATTTCAGTCTAATCTATTCTCGCGGACTAAAAGGGCTGCATAGACAACGGAGAGGGATGAAAAGTGAGGAAAAGAGGATAGGGGAAGACGAGCTGTAACGGTGAAATCATTTCTTGGAATTTCGAACCTTACGTAGGTTGCACAAATACGTGTTTAGGGTTTACGTAGGAAGCTAAATACACGCGGAGCCGGAGGATGAAGAGGATGAATAAGGAGGTGGGAAAGGCTGCATCCAGCCTAAGGTAAAGGGGGAGGCGGGCAGGGAGAAAGGGCAAAAGAAGCGAAGCATCTAATGGATGCGAATATATCGCAGCAATAAATTTCACAAAAAGCGGTGAGAGTGCTTCGGTGCACGGGGAGTGTTCGGGAACTTACTTCTTGTCGGACGAGAGGCGAAGCTGAGGGAAGAAAGGAAGGTAGGAAGGAAGGAAGGAAGGAAGGAAGGAAGGTGGAAAGGAAAGATGGCGCAAATCGAAGAAAAAGGAGAAAAACCGTGGAAAGCTAGTCGAGAGCGAGCCGGACTCCCCGTCACGTTCACGCTACGTGACGGCGGCCATCTTGGCTCGACGAGGCGACGACCAATCCTCGCGCCTTCCGTCTCTCGGCGGCAAAAGCGAAGCAGGGGTGCACGGTGGGGCGGAATAAGGGTGGGAGCAGCCGCGGAGGGCGGAAGGGGGTGAGGGGCGAACAACCCCCGACGCGAAGGCAACATCCCCGCCAACAGAACCACCCGGCAGCCACGATCAATACCGGCTACGCCCCACCCTCCACCCTCGCAACTCCCGCTGCAGGGGTTCAAGTCGTACGGAAGATACATTCTCTTAGAATCCAGGGGAACGTAAGTAACAAAATGACGCAACCAGGCGAATATATTTTACCCATACATATTGAACCCAGCTTCTGATATTATATGTACAAAGCACACGTTGCTGATATTTGAAAATTTGAAATAAATTGAACAGAGAAATTCCAGACTTTATTCTTCGTCGTATTAAAGAAAAAGATGCGTTCTAGAAAAATTCTTTCTTGACTCAGAATTATTTTCAACTAAGCAATGATATTTTTCTCTCAAAATGGCAATTAGGTACCAAAAAAAAAAAAAAAGAAAAGAAAAGAAATTGATAATTCTTAAATGCGAAAAGTTTCTTCACAGCTTTATGAATATATTTATGAGATATGTACTGCGCAAAGGAATGGCGAATTCTGCGCGACAATGATCAAAATGGGTGCGGTCGTCGGTGGTTTTCAAATACCTCCGTTCCTTTTCATCCTTTATTTTACTTCTTTCTTTAACTTTTTTATTTTTTACACGACCAGCCCCATTTTGCGACCGCAATAAAAAGGCTGATTTCTCGAGTGAGGTACCTATATCTCAATTAGAGAAGTAGGTAACTACCTGAACGAAGAAGATAATTTTGCGTCCCCGCTTTACGAGTGAGTCCGTGAGTTGGGTTGATCGTGGGCGATAGCCTGGGGTTTTTAAGATATCTGCAAGTTTCGTTTTTCTCCGTCCAGTTCCGACCATAAGATCGAAGAGAAAGAGTCTTGTGATCTTCTGCCTGGTTGTACATTCGCTTGTGGAAATTGCACCGCTGCGGTAAGAACGCTTGAATTATTCCGCGAGGTGGAAAAAATTAAAATTCGAACTCGGTACGGGCTCGTTCGGGAACGTCGCGAAGCTCTCTCGAGGGATTCCGCGAGCTCTTTGTAACCCGACCGCCTCGCAAGCTGCCGCGGTTGGGAGCCACGTACCTCGACATTCTGGCTCCCTGAACGAGCCTCGAAACAAAGGGGGTCGAGCTATTCCAACACTCTAAATACAATATGTAATGAAAAGTTTCCTCATCAACGAAAGTTGCCCGACGTATAGCCCCCGCTGTTGTACTCGTGGTTACCCACTCCTCTCTTTCTCGTCACTTTGCAGTAACGGAAGAACAGGGAAATGCAGGACCGACACTACATTACGGGTGTATATACGGTATAGTTGTTGGGGGATGAGCTTGGCTGATAAAAAACGAGAATAACGATGATAATATTAACGTCGCCGGTACTCTGGACGGCCACAAATGTCAGAGGGAAAAAGTCTCGGGGTTTAAGGTGAAATAGAGAAATTTCAGAGTCGTGAAAGTGTAAATTAAGATTTTTGTGAAGATCTCGGTGGAACGAAACGCGGACCAATCGCACCGGAGGAGGATTAACTGAGACGTAAAATGGGCGTAGTGGAATATAGCTGCGGGAATAACCCACACTGTTCTTCGGAACGTGTGTATATACCTACTTATGGAAAAAATCTGGTATATGGGAACCGAGTAGAGCAGCTGAAGAATTACGAAGACGTGGAAAGCGGAATAAGGGTAAGAAGAAGAAGAGGAAGAGGAGCGTTGTGTGGATTATGCGTGAAGGTTGAACGGCACCGAGTTGCCTCTTCTTCGTCTTCTTCTTCTTCTTCTTCTGGCGGAGGGAACGAAAGAGAAATACGTCGAGGCTCTGCCCTCTGATTATATCCACTGGTGGTTCGTATAATAACAAGTTCATAAAGACGGTGAAGCGCATGCCCACCGCACTCACAAATGTTATGAATAATATTACCATTGCACGGGGCCCCCCGAAGCGGAGGCCGTGGCTCCTCCACCGCCGCTCGACGAGGGTCCAAGGATCCTCCGAAGGCAGCCGGCCTATCGTCGATCCTCAGGGCCGCGTGGGAGGAGGACGAGGATTCATCCGAAAAGGTTATATAGTAGGGACGGCCTCGAAGACGTCTTATTTGAAACAATGTTTCTAGTCGCGGAGCCGCTCCTCCAGGACCGTAGTAAATCCTCATTCGAATCCCCTTCCTTCTATCCCTCTCGGAACGCTCATGCCCGTATAAAAGGATGAAGAGAGAGAGAGAGAGGGAGGAAAAAAAGAAAAAGAAAAGAAAAGAGAAAATCTTCTCTCATCCGCGCATATAGTCCTTTATTTTATTCGCCGAGTCTTGACGTCGGTCAAGCTTTGATGTAGGTCTTCCAGTATGGGTGCCCGCATCTCACGCACGGAGTCCAATTCAACCGTCTGAACAGGCCGGGGAAATTACATCGAGCATCGGCGATACGGGATAAGCTACAAAATTCGTTTCTTCCTTCGTCTTGTTTCTGCTATCTATTCTAAGGGATCGCTCTCTTTCGGCGTCACGATTCTGCTCTCGGCCACGCCCAGGCACCGTCGAATCCCGTTGGAACATGAGAACGGGACAAAGGGTGAAGAGCATGAGGTACCGAGTCCTGAATTAATTGTAAGACGAACTCTTGGCTCCGTTAACGATTACCTTAAAAGCTCGTACGACTAGGAGCTTTTTGGAACGAGGGTGATCCTACAGGTAGCCAAAAGTCGAATCACCTCGGCATATGGATCGCAGCTTTTACATATATCCAAAGTCGCACACGAGATAACTCGACGAGTAATAAATCAGATGGCAAGTCTGCACGACACGCGAGTCGTAATATTTAAGTTAATGGCTTCGTGATAATAAAGTTAATGGCTTTATGATAGTCGTTCGAGACACCGGCTTACGTGTGTATAAACTGCACGTAGAAATATGGAGGAGGTGTGCGCATTCGTACATGGATCACCTTCGCCACACCTGTCCGACGATATCCAGAAGCCGTCAAGTCCTGATTTCGACCTCGGGTTAACCAGGAACACGTGACCCATGCCCGGCATCCCGGACGAGGCACGGGACCCTCTTCCAAGTGGTGGTGAAGGATGAAAATGCTCTTCTTTTGAAAATTGGGCTAATTGAGCCACGCGTTGATCCGACGATGATCGCTTACGAACATTTATATCAAGAGTGGATCGAGTTTCTGATGGCAAATTTAACGCCAATCGGCGTCGCTCGTAAGGGGTGGATAACCTGGATGAGGATGGAACCGAATCGCGTGTCGAAGAGAAGTGACAAAAACGAGAAACACGAGCGGAAGAAACTCGAGAGGAAAGCTCGCGAGTAAATTGCTCCCTTATGATGTTCGCGTAAGTATGGCTGTGGGTTAAATATTCACCACTCGAGTGGCGTGCGTTCTACGAGAGCGAAATTATGCCCCCGCCTAACCCGGGCTTAGGTGCGTGGTAGGTTCTACGGCGTTTCGCTTTGACGATTAAATCTAACTGCCACGGTTAATTAGTCCCTGAGCAAATTGACCGCGGTCAGTCGGACGGCTACTCCGAGTCGCAATTCTCGATAACTCGAAGCGTACTTTACCGCACGAACATCGAAACCATATTCAGCCGCATGAAAATGACCAGCCGTGGATTACTTTCCGGTAATTTGATAGCCAATCCGTTCGTCCGCGATAAACGAAAACGCGACGTTCGGGACGGTTTTCCGTGAATAGATATAGATTCGGACCGTCGAGAAAAAAAATTATTTTCTATCTTTTCTGATTACCGTGTCCCAGCTAAGTATTCCGACGATATTGTGGAGTTCATTGGAACCGCAGCGGGCATATCGGGAATGAAATTGACACATGGACAGGGGTTGAATATCGAGAGATGCCTAATTGAATCCAACAGCGATGGCTGCGGCACGGCTATATAGACGGGGAGAGATACGGCCGACCGTAAATAAGTTATTACGACTTCTGACAGTATATACTAAATTGATCCAATAATCCCCCCAGCGTCACATAAAGCAACGTGGCAATATACCTGTAAGATATGTACATCTACGTATGTATTACATGCATAAAAATATATACCAAATCCGTATAATACCTTCATTATTTCTACACCGCTAATTAATTATGTATACAAGGGAGCCCGTTTCCTTGTTTCTATTTTTTCATTAGCTTTCAGCTTTCATACACCTTTTTGTCTGATGATAATTCCTGAAGATGAACGTTTGGATAAGTTACCAAGAGATACTGCCGAGTTTCAGCTTAATTAATCCAGGCGAGGTATGTTAAGTGTACATACATCCAGCTCTGCACCCACGTAAACACGATGAAACCGAACTTAACGTCGGTACAAAACTTGATAAGAATCTCGTTAGAGTCCCGGAGTGTAATTAACGTCTGCAGGTTGACCGAAGCCGATGGCGCAGAGCTTTATGCAAAGCTTCCTTGCGATGTGGTTGGAAGTGAGCAACTGTAGAACACATCGGAGGCCGCCATTTCCCACCTTCGGAATTCATTTTGGGGCAAAAAGTTGGCGCTGCTTTCGTCCCGTATGAAAACGGAGCTTAAATGTAATCTGAATTTGTAATAGACCGAATGATTACATTTAGACGGATTGCGGCACATGAACCTTATATTCCTGCACTCCACTGTCCGCTGAGTGATTTATACATAAAGTTGTTTTTGCAACTCGCACGAGTCGGCGGAGTCAAAGAAATATCAAACATTTCTCAACAGGCGCGATTTATAACAAGACATGCGCTGCGTACATTCAGAAAAAGAAAAAGAAAGCTAAATATATATGTATAAATATAAACGAATAAATCAGGAAGAAAAACAAGGACTTTGGCATATCCTTGCTCACGTACAACCTGTCCTGCACTTTTTATTCCTACCAAGCGTACGGCAATTAAACGTTTAATTACCTTGCAATTTGCAGTCGTGAAAATTTCACGGAATGCACGGTTGTCGTAGCAGTCAAATGATCATAAACGCGAAAACTTAAGGGGGGTGCGATGTTCGATTTCGACGTTCACGTAAATATCTCCAAATATCAAAGTCCACGTATCTCAAAAGCGAAAGAAGGCTTGACAGCCCCATTCTATACACAATTCTGAAGAAAAACACTCTAATGCTTTTTCATTTGACGCAGGAATAAAGAAATGGTGTAGATTCTACAAACTTAGTATTAGATCCATTGAACTAAGAATTGCGATTTCGTAGAATCCATGCCATTTATTTATTACTGCGTCCAAGAAAAACGTATTGGAATGTTTTTGTTCAGAATTGCACATAGAATGGGACTGTTGGGCCCTTTTTCGCTTTTGAGATACGTGGACTTCGATATTTTGAGATACATGCGACAGGGACACTCGCTTGATTTCCACCGCAGTGATCGACGTGAAATTTCAGATCCTTCGAATAGACCTCCTCCTTGATAGATCTCTGTAACGATTTTCCGAACACCCGAAGTCTCGAAGGGTCGGTGGATGGATAGAGGATGCAAAATCGAGTTTCGGTTCGGTTCGCGTCGGCATCTGCACGCTGTTCGCGGTGGTATAACACGGCTTCGTATAAGTATTATTTTGTTGCGTTTAAATGAGCTGTTGGTCGCGGCCGGTTAACGCGTCTAATAAACATGAAATATTACGACAATAAAAGAATCATCATATAATGCCGAAGTACCGAAGTCCCGGTGCTCCCGCACGAGAGTCAACCTCTCTCCGCGCCTTGGTGCCAGGCCGTTCTCCATCTCTCTCTGCCTTTCGTTTTTGCACTCATTCCCTCTCTTTCCCTCTCTCCTCTGTTCGCCGCAAGCTTTATCTCACGCGTTCTTCTCGTCGCTCAGGTATCCAGATTCGATTCGCTTCTCAACGTATCGTACTCGCTGTATAAGGAGCTTTTCGGGAATCGCGCGTGAAATTACGCTGTTCGCACCAATGCAGGTATAAACGAATTTTCGGATCAATAATCGTGGGAACGCGATTCAGCGCCGGTTCGTCTTGCGTAGGGGAAAAATCTTGATGGTCGATCTCATTAGTCGTCGTCGTTAGAACCCGTGTCGCGTATTGAAACGTCCAAAATACTCGACACTTCGACGCTCTTATTACTCGGGAGCGACGTTCCGCGTTATCGTCATCGTAAGTCACGATAAGAGAAACGTGGTGGCAGATTTATTCAAGCCAACAGTCGGACAAAAACGTCCGTTTGACATTGAAATTTAGAAAGATATCATCCACGCAGAAGGAGACTCCTCGTATTCGCGTAGAGAAGAAAAAGATCAGATTTTACTCGAATTTTCTGGAAAAGAAGGACACGTTAAAGCTTGTGGCAAAAAATACCCATGTCACCTATATTTTTCACTATAAATATACCAGATTTTATTCTCCACACAGTGATTTTCACTACTATTTACCTCTAGAGTAAATTCTGTATTTTACGAATTATATTTGACCAAAAACCCGATGTGTTCTTCTTTTACTCCAGCTTGCGTAAAATCTGCTCTTTAATTCTGTCCGTGAATCGTTCTATAAAAAATTTGCCTACTCACCTCTGATTTCGAGAGACCGTTGTTGCGGAGGGGAGCCAAGAGGGGGAATTCCTCGTCGCCGCATGAGGAATCCTGAAACAAAAAGCACGCGAAACGTCATTCGATTAAAATAATTTTCACGATTGTTCAGAAAGATTTCAATTGTAAAAATGAAACAGAATCAGTTCGATCCTACAAGTCAGATCGCGTTTTACACCAGTCACGAATTCGTTCCATTATAACTACGGAGTTGGCTGCCTCACCTAATTCGTGGATATTTCGGTGTTATTTTAAAGCTTCGCGGAGCTTACGTTCATGACTGCATATTCATGGCGAGGAAACAGCGTTTATCAACGACACAATGGCTCCGCTCAATGAGCAACAACGTCGTAAAGCTGCACGGTCCAACGCGCAGACTGCAACGCTTTGACAGAAGCCCCTCGCACCTATCCTAGCGATATGTGACATCCGGCATTGCGGCAGTCTGTAAACGCGTGCGATGCACCGCTGTTTTATCTTTAAAATTCAGTCGCAACTAGCTACCCCGACTTCCCTCCTGGCAGCTAACAGCAGAACGGAAATGGTGCCAAAAGTTTTTGCACCGCGTAAAAACCGAGTCCCAAAATATGCCGAGTGGTCTTCTGTGACACTAGCGACGGTTTGTCTCGCAGTACATCGAACTATTCCCGCACCAAAATTGGTGAAAATAAATAAATTACGCGATTTGAAGTTCCATCGCTATTATCTTGCGATTCATGCAAAAATCTTGAGAATATACGTTTTTTTTTAATTTTATACGTATTCATTCGCGTACTGCAAAGCCTGTCGACACTTTTCCGATGTTTAACCCGTGTCTTTTTTCCCTCGTCTGCAGTCTATGTATACACATATATGTGTATATTTGTGATATATTTATAAACTGGCTAGCACTTTTGAAGTGTAAAGTGAGCGCGTTGTGTATACGGAACGAAAAAAGATATGGAGTACAGAAGAGAGGAGTGAAAAATAGGAATATCCTACCCAGTGGCGTCGGAAGATGAGCGTCGGCCATTCCGCGGCCGTCGGGACGCCTCGGAGCGTCGATGCAAGATCCGTCGCTGGAAGAGCGTGGATATTTCGATCCGCAGCGCACATCCCGAGTCCACGAATCGTACCGAATCAAAAAATCCGTCAGTCTGAGACGGAGTCGTGACCAAGACTGGTCATTCCTGGGTCGAGGAAGGCAACGCGACGGATCGTTATGGGATGAAAAACCCGACAAATGGCGGAAGAGAGGCAGAAGCGAGTGTAGAGAAAAAAAAGATCAGAAAAAGAAAACAAAAAAGAAAGAAAAAAAAAAGCAATAAAAGGGAAGAATGAAAGAATGGGACACACCGTTAAAGCGACCTTGGAACTCTATTAGCACCCTACTTAAGTGCGTCCAGTGCCGACCGGTACATGGGGGAAAAAAAATTGGAGTATTGACGGAAGACGAGAGGCCCATTTGCCGGCCTTGGAGAGGAGAGAGCCGGCCGAATCGAGGGCTCGCCATCCCTTTGTCGAGAAATTGGACCCGGCACCCTTTCCTCACAGCCAGACCGCGAAGAACCTTGTTTCCGGAAACCGGCGGATGGTTCACGACGTTTTCTCGCACCAAGTGCAGGGCATCTGCCGATATTTATAGCCTGATTTCGAGAAAACCGTCTCGTGAAAAGAGAACGAGGGAGAGAGAGGGAGAGGAAAATAGCGTAGCTTGAGAGCTTGCGGCAGAATGTTGTCAAATTAATTTATGCCCAGTTAAATGGTAGTGTATACGGTACCCTAAATGTCAACTGCAAGTTACAGAAGTGACGAATAGCTTCTCAAACACGCTTTCTTGCTCGCCTCGCGTTACATTTGGATTTTAAAAGCCACACTTCTCGTTTCCGAGATCCTTAAATCGTGATTTCAGTCCCGGAATATAAATTTGGGAATCGTAATTTGGGCGAATAGTTGAAGAGGGACGAAAATCGAAGAGAATATCCTTTTCAAGGCTTGAATTTAAGAGCTAGAAGATTTTTCTATCCGCACAAAATGGACCTACACACAATTTTCTTCACGATCCTGGGACGTGTTCAAAAGAGCGTTTGTTTTTCGGCGTAGGGTTGAAAATACTCCCTTAAATATATCGTCAACCTATTTCGAGCGATCTAAATTAGTTTTCGAGCGATTTTCCCACCCGATACAAATCTAAACAGCTACGGGAGACGCGTCGATGTCCGTGAATAAATTTATAGGGTAGACGATCGAAGTTCAGCGGGGTGTTTTTGGTGGGTTTGCTAATTGGCCAATCAGCGTTTCTTTCACCCCTGGGTTAAGTCTTTAGTGTAAACATAAATAAATTCAACGATGCAGCGGGCAATTAACATAAGAGTTCGAGGGCAACCCAGCTGGAGATGTAAAAACAGCCGGCCAAAGATTTATAAATACGATTGTAGAGTCAATTACATCAAAGCAGCACATATAAGAAAAAGCAGATTACGATATTTTTCAAACGGCATGATAACAAATAGCGAGAACATCAAAACGACGTGGTTCATCTTCTTTAGGGTCCCTTCTGTCTCCCCTGTTGCAAATTAAAAAAAAAAAAAAAGAAAAGGCGACGGTTTCGAGCCGCGGGGGTAAATTTTTCTCTGGGACAAACACGGGAGGCGATCAAGCTCCTTCGGTTCGCACGAGTAAGCCGCCGCTAGTGTTGGCTGGCAAATGGGAATTCGCTGATATCACGGCACCGTGAGCTTGATGGGGGCCCGACCGGTTGATAAGGGTTGTTACTCGGCCATACGTGCAGGGCTGCGGCTGGAAACGAGTCCGACATCGTAGCTCGTCCGTCTTCGCCGCGTCTCGGCCTCTCCCCTCATCCAGAAAAGCAATCATCCTTCCGCGTGACGTCATAAATCGAAAGCCATAACGGCGATGCCGCGACGTTAGGTGGCGCCTGGCATCCCTTTGCCCTTTGCCCGGAACCCCTAAACCCAGCCGAAACCCAGCCAAGAGTAATTTCACCTCGCGGCGCTTGTCGCGGGTGAAAGATTTTCCGAACTTTCTTACGAAGGGTAAAACTCGCGCACCGTTCCACCGGTAACTTATTACACTGAATAAAAGATGAAATATATTAAATCAAAAAAGAGAAGGAGAACGAGTATAACAATAACTTGAGAGAGGAAAGAACTCTCGTCTGGCACCTGCAGGTTCGGTTGTATAAAAAAATTTATTCATTCGTTCTAATGAATGAGTAAACGTATAAAATCGTGAAAGCTGATGAGCTTGCGCTAATATTTCCTACAGCGGCTCTTCGCGCGTGGCAGGGTCGAAAACTTCCTTCAATAATTGGCACATCGATCAGGCACTAAAACCGAGAGACGGTAGCGGGAAAAAAGGGTGTTTGCTCGTTTGGGATCGCTCGGAGGGCGGAAGAAACCCTGAGTCGGGTGGCCGGAAAAAGAGGGAGGGGTCGGAAAAGTAATCGGTAGCATTCGAGGCACGCCCGTGGGGATTTACCCGCGTACCTACGTTCTTGCTCTGTAATATACGACTTCCGTACGCTGATGGAATATTTGAAAAATCCTCAGTCAAGCCGGCGATAAAACTATACAAGGAGCGTCCCTTTCTCTCGACAGCTACGATCGGTATGGTAACATTTGTACGTCCACCTCAATTCCCGACGGCTCGGTCCACTTCGTTACGGATTCTGGACCCGGGCCACTTATATTCTCGTACAATGCTGCCGCGCACTTCTTCGCTCCAGGCTCCAGCATCGCGCCGAGATAAAGGACCAGACGCCTCGATCTTATCCCTTCGGATGGCATGTGCCTGGCAAATTTACAATACCGCTCTGTTCACCCTCGGCCGTGTTACCACGTATACGAATATCTGTATCAAGCGATCTCCTTCACTGTCACGGGGCAGCCAGGCCTAGTTCTCAGTGATAAATTCATAGACCAGGCCCTTGCCCAGGGATTTTCTCTATCTTTCAACTTTTGATGGATAATTCATGGCTTTATTTTTCAAATCTGTAGGGTAGGGAAACTGTAGGTATCTTCGTGAAAATCGAGCTTTAGGTCGTAAAGGTGAAAACAAAAACCATGCCAATTCACGAGACTCGTCAAATTCTACATCGGTTCACGTTGTTAATCTAGTTTCCATATCTTTCCAACATCGTCCCGCGGTCCGGGATATCTAGCGACGAATCGGAGTTTCTTTTACGAAGCGATCGGTGTTCGGAAACGTTGAGTAATCGCGCGGCGTTGGAAATGAGCGTTATCCCGAGGTGAGTATACGTAGGCTCGTTATCGAAAAAAGCTGGAATATTATCTGCGGGGCGCAAAGTGCCTCGGCAACCGGGGAATGTTGGCAGGCATGTAATATTCACGAGCACTATAGCACTGAGTCCCGAAGCCGGAGGGCTGAGCACCGTCTGGATGGAATGTACGAGGCACTTTGGCCCCGCGTGCGAAGAGCGATCTCGAAGCGAACTCCGAGGTCCGTAGAAACCCGCCATCTCGGACCACCGAGGAGTGCGAGATAATCCGAGTGGAAGAGGATGAAATCTGAGTTACGTCCCACTGCAGCCTGTGCATAAGGATGGGGAGAATATTTTCCTCGTCCTGAATTCAGCTGCTCATTTTAAGGTCCTCCGCAGTCCGCGTAATCTTTCAAGCCATTCTCGTTATCCTCGGAACCAAGACGGAGTGAAAATATCTTTTATTTTTCTCTCAGTTGTCTTCGTTCGTATTTTTTTTTCCTTCTTCTTCTTCTTCGTTTCAAGCCGGAAACGTCACGCCGTATAAATTCTAGGGCTCAGCCCTCGCAGGGCGAGAGACGTAAACCGTGTTTCTGGGGTTAGTTTTGGTTGCTACGCCTAAGCCTCGACACGTGAACACAATTATTTTTCTCTCGGTATAAGGTATGGACTTAGCTCGAGTCGGGGAACCAAATGCTGGGCGTGTACGGTATATTACATATTCTAGAGTCTTAGAAGCCCTTATCCTAGAAAAATGGAGGCAAAGAGAAGAGAGAGGAGCTTTTTTCCGGCTGACGTGTTAAGCTGCTGCTGTGTGAGTAAATGTAGTCTGCACACATGAGTTTGTATCTGCAGGACGCTCCAGGACGAGGAGGTAGAAGACGTATAAGGTGGAGGATACATAAGAAGAAGAAGAAGAAGAAGAGCGGGAAAGACGCGAGTCGTAAAACGCTGTACCTACTCCCCAAAGAAAATACGAATTAAAGCAACGCGGACGACGCGAAGGGGCGACGGGAAGCAGGAAACTTTCGTATATAATCAAAGCCGGAGGGAAACTCCGAAGCTCGCTTGCCTCGCTGTCTTTCTCCCGGTACCTATGTATAAAAGTAGCTTCAGGGTATTCGCCGATATAGGTACATAAGCACCTCCGTCGAGCAGCTTTAACGCATAGACCGTTCCGGATCTAGCGAAAGACGGAAAGGAAAAAAAAGAGATGAAATAATAAAATGGAATGAAAGTAAAGAATCTGCCGAGTGAGCAATGCGTGAAATTGATCCGGCGATTCGCCGACGTAGCCTGTATTAACGATAACGCGTTCTTGTCTCTGTAACAGAGCTTGACGATGATGACGCCGATGACGATATAAAATCGAGAGAGCCCGGGGCCGGAAATTCGATCAATCGGAGTGCGGCGGGCGAGAATTGTAATCAGCTGGAGAGAGCGTTAAATTGACCAAACACGAAACAGACATTCCTGCAGGATCCGTGGCTGGTGTACACCTAGCAATAAAACGTAGTCCAGGGTGTACGGTAAACAACAGCCGTGACCAAATTCCCCTGATTGAGGACGCGGTAAAAGCAGAGGCAGGGGTTGCGAGGGGGAGCGAGGGAGGAGCTGCGGAAATGGCACTCATCCCGGCAGAAACCCGTTGCGTAAATGCGGGCGAGGTACACGCCGCCGTTTCGGGGGTAGATAACTCATCGAACCCTCCCCGGGGGTGGGTACGGGGGATGCGAAATGCGGTTTCCAACCCTTTCGCGAGGGGTGAAGAAGCCGAATAGTTATAGTGCGAGGCCCCTCCCAAACGCGACAATATAACTTTGGACCGTAGCGGGCGCCGTAAAGCCTCTGTATTTAATTTACTGAATAATTGGAATCAAGCTGCCTCATTTGTGTGCGGGCCACCCCCGTTCTCTTCTCTTTCCGCCTCTCTGCCCGGCAGCCACGGATCCTGCGGGAGCCTGATGAGGAGATTTGTGCGCGGCCGTAAAACCCACCCCCTTTCCACCCCGCCGCGGGAACGGGCTTCTCCTCCGGAGCCGGGGGGTGAATAAAGATGGCCAGATAATGGAACGCTTGCGATGGGTCGCGAGGCGCGGGGGCGGCGGTCGCTGGATTAAATAAGCCGCAAGGGCTTCCAGAGTCGCCATGCGCTTCGTCCCCGTAACGGTGCCTCGACACGCTGCAGCCTCGCCTCGCCTCGCCGTGAGCGGCGTACGTGACGCGAGCTTTCGGCCGGCTACGTCATCGGCGCAGAATTGTGTGCGCACTCCGAGCCGCCAATCAGGGGACTCCTGTAACGCGGCGCATCGCCTGCGCAGGCGCAAAACCTGTTCCGTAGGATCGATGGCCGCGATCACCGACTGCTCAGCGTGAGAGAGAGAGAGAGATAGAGAGGGGAGAGAGATGCTGAGGAGCGGATTGCGAGCGGATTGGATGTGCCGAGATGGCCACGCTTTTCTCTCGCGATTCAGATCCCACGATTTTCACGCTGACAGCGGAAATTTATAAGTTATTAGAAATTATCGATCGCGAAGAAATTGGCGTCACGATTCGGGTAATGGATAATTGATTATCTGATAGAATACAGTAATTTTTTCCGGAATTTTAAAATAGCTAAATATATATTAAGGTAGTATTTTTAACTGTCACATTGAATTATGGATTGAGACAAGGAATTTTTGAAAGTTCGCGGAAATCTGCAGCAGACTCGAGAGGTCGAAAAACTGCGGGCAGAAATTAAAACCAATGAAATTCCGAGTATCCTATTTACTGTACATGTTCACGTAACGGAAATATTGCGATTGCTTGTCGGAAGTAAGATCGACGATCGCTTGTGAGCTTCTATAAGCTCAATACTAACTCAAGACTGCCTCTATTTGCGTTGACTCTACTGTGTTCAGCCTTCTATGGATGTGGATGAAATAATTCGAAATGCCATTTGCCTTGTTAAAAACTAAACTAAACTGAAGGCGATATTCAAAGCGATTGAAGTAAATTGGCAGTTTAGTAAGACGCGTTGTGGTAAGCTGTAGCTTATATGCGATCACGTGTGAAATGAATGCTTGCGTCACTACAAGCATGACTGAGTTCTCTTTCAAAATTGTCGTTATATAAAAATTGTATCGCAAAATTGAATTCCAAACCATCGCCTTGCTCTATTTTCATTCTAAAATCTTTGGTATTTTCAGAGAAAAAGCATAGTGCAACGATAGGGTAGAATGCCTGGCTGCCTGGCCGCTTGGAGAAAAGAAGCTTGGGTGGTCCCGATTTGAACGCAGGCGCGGGGAAGTCCCGGTCGAACATCCACCACACTCTCAAACACCTCATAGGTACAGTATATGCTGTATTCAGGGATTCAGAGGGAGCAGTAACTCCCACCCTGCACACCGGTGAACGAGGCCTGAGTGTGTAGAGCTTCGGGTTCAAGGGATACTGCGAAACACACCACCGTGAAGCTTGGCATGCAGGCATTGCAGCGAAAAGAAGAAGAAGAAGAAGAAGAAGAAAAGGAAGCGAGATGCGTACGTTCGCTTGGCTACAAATTAACCTCGCGACTCACCAGCGGATTCCCCCCTTGCCACTCCCTTCCTCTTCCTTTTCCTCCTCCCTTTCCCTTCACCCTTCCGCAATAGCAGCTTAACCAGTCAGGCGAATGCCTGATAACGCTGCATTCAGCCCGCGGCGCTCTCCTTCCTTCCCTTCCCTTTCCTTCCCTTTTCTGCAGCCCATCCCGTAATGACTCGCGGGCCCTCGTTGCTCCCTCATGGCGTGGATAATGCCTGTACTGGGCGGACGACGAGGCGCCCGGGGGTAATGAAGTTACCTCTGCGTGATCCACGCGATTTTCATGTTCGCGGTGTATTTGCAGGGTACTCGATTGCACGCTACGTGCCAAATTTCTAGCCATTCACGCTCGGTAATCGGTGCGAAAAGCAGAAGGTGGGATGAGAAATGGCAGGATTATTACAGCTTATGGAACATATTCAGCTTGAAAATATTTAGAGAGATAATGGGGAAGAGAATTTGGAGGTGAAAAATAATTGCTTCATATGTTTCAGACCTTGTTTCTTGCTTTTCAAATTTTTTCTTCATTTTTAGCATCACTTATTTAATTCCATCTCATTATTTGAATCGCTTGGAAATTAACAACGTAAATATTCATACCAACTTTATTACAGGATTAAATAATTAATACAGAGGGTTTGAAAAATTATTCGATCCAAACAATTTAACGTCTAGTCATATTGAAAATCTGTTTTCCTTGCACCCATTTTATAATCAAATATATTCATGATCAACGCGATAAAATATAAATGTGTTAGGGAATTGTTGAAGTTTTCAAGTAACATTATGGATTGAAGTGCATTTCAAGGCTTGTCAATAATATTAATTTACGGTTTTTGAAAAATTGCAACAAGATGACGAAAAAAAAATTTTGAGAATTGTTGGAGGCGTTGGGAACCCGAGAAGCGAAAACCTCGTAGGATCGATATCGGGATACAGCGCGCTGCAGCATCCCAGGAGATGATGCAGCTGTATCCCAGTACCCTTCGCCCCAGGGAGTCGTTCCGACTCCCTACCTTACCGCCAGAATATGCCTTACTGACGCTAGGTAACCTCGAGGCGACGGGTATAGCAAGCAGGTTTTTTCCCTTAACGAGAACTGGTAAGCCACGATCATTGTGTCGGTCGAACATTTATCCTCTTGACTAAAAACCCTCGGACAGAGATTAACAACGGCGGACAAACTGATCCCTCTAAGGAAACGAAAGTTTTTTCACTAGTAGAAACAAAAAAACGATTAGTTTTACAAAAGACTTGAAACTAGAAAAAAAAAATTCATAAATTATCCGACAACTGTGATTACAGGCAAAAATACGACCAAGGGTATCCCGGTTGTGACGAAGGTAAGAGTGTGATATTATCGTCCGAGTTTTAAGGTGTATGCCGAACATTTGTTACCGCAAAGATTTACGAACATAATAAAGGGTGTAAATTGGAACAATAAAGATCGTTCACGCGTGATGAATGTTGGCGAACGCGTGTCCGTCCCACGTGCTTATCAAAGAAATCACGGACGTAGGTGTCTCACCGCTCCGTTCATACAGTCGAAGCACCGGCAATGCAGCGTTCTACATTCTCATTTGCACAGTGGAAATATCCCTGGTGGGTAAGACCGGCTGCGTGTCGAAGCGGTTGAACGCGTGGGGCGATATTTAATTGCGAATGATTTATAAATCACGATAATTTATCACTTTAATGAGGGGAAATAACGGTGATAATGACGAATGAAAGAAAGACGAGAAGCAGTAGTTATAGACATGATGAGACTAATGACGAAGTCCGATTACCCGCCATTAACGACGTGATATAATAGCAAGAGAAAATTCATGTTATGTAAATTAATCAACTGCTTAACTAATGTGTCTGCCGGAGTCAATACTCCTAGTACCAATAGTTACACAACGGCACGTGGCGTTCTTTGGTATTCCGATGGAAAAAAAAAAAAGAAAAAAATTCTCGATCGGAGATGCCGAGTAATTAGAATCGCGAATTGCCGAAAGCGGAATGGAAAATTCGAGGAGATTGAACAAGTGTCAGTGAATACGAGAGAACGGCGATGAAGGGGAAAAAATTCAGCTTTAACGGATCGATCCTCGAGATTTCCCCGCAGCATCCCTTCGGCGTCACGGGTGGGGAAAAACGACGCAAGCTCGAATCTTGCGCACGCAATGTTACAGAATGATGGCCGCCGCGGTGCGTCTCGAGCTTTCAAAGCCGAAGAAGGGAAATTGTATGGGAGCCAAGGAGGGATAAGCGGCGGAGAGGCTTGGGACTTCATTGGCAGGAACCCCATGGGGCGAGGCGTTGCTACGTGCACCGGAGGTCGCAGCGGCCATCATGGATTCCAGTATGGCCGCCGAGGTAGTTGCTGCCAGCTGAAACCGCGCTGTGGAATATCAGTGTGTGGGCGAGGCGCGTGTGTGAGCTATGAGCAGGCCACACCGAGAAACGGGATAAGCAACCCGTTTCGGGTCTCGCGCCTGCAGCGATGGAGGGAATAAGGAAGACGGCGAGTAAGGAAGGAAGGAAGGAAGGAAGGAAGGAAGGAAGGTTTGTTTAGGGAACCGAGCGAGACGAACTGCGTTAATAAGGAGCTCATATTTGACGAGCTAGTTAAACTGTTGGTCCATAAAAGTTAAGATTATAAATAAATAAGTTTTTTAGTGGAATATAATAGCCGGGCAATTCATCAATCCAACACTTGACTTATCCTATACCTATTTAAGGTTGTAAAGCAACAAATATTAGCACAGCGTCGTTAAACAAACACTAAATTACCTTCTCCCTCAGAGCCGCACAGACTCTTTATACACAGGTACCTACCATGCGGAATGATCGTTAATCTCGTGTCCAAGCTAGAAAGTACCAACGCACATATTTCTTGCAAAAATTTATTCCTCTCGCAATCAATGACGAGGAGATTTAAATTTGAACTTTACAAAATTTACGACAGACAAATTGCGGATACTCCTTTGGCAAATTGTTCAACATTGTTTGGAACAAGCTCGATTATCATTCTAAACAATTCGAAAATTATTTCAAATGCATTTTTTCAAATGGTCAATCTAGCGAGTTGATGCATTTACAATTCGTAATCGCATAAGAACGAATTAATGCCACTCTCGTTTCGTAATCTTTACATTAGAGGGTAATTAGTAACCATACTAACTTACGGAGGGAATAAACGGGACCATTATCATCACAGCAGGGCGTATTATAGTTGAAATAAAAATAAAGCCTGTCAACTTGTCACTCTCTTGTTATTTAGCGTAAGGTGACTCAAGTTCAAGCTGCCCCCCGAAAAGAATAAATTATAACCTTTCCCCCGATCTGAAATAATGGCCACTATAACAACCGGATAAAGTTTTATTGCGGCGACCCGCACGATTATAATAAATCTTCTTTTTTTTTTGAAGAATAAGAAGAATAAAGAGTGCCTAAAATATACGATTTTGGAAATCGGAATCAACGACAGCCATAAAATCAGACAAAAATGTGAAATTCTCGCGTGCGAATTGCGTAGCTGTTACAATAATAACAGAAAGAAAACAACAGTCGAAATAATGGCCAGTTAGATTGTCTTCCTTTTCGTGGACATTAAATTGTATCGGATACAAGTAGAAGATATCTAAACAGCTAATCACATATTCATCAATAGCGTATTACTCACATTTGTCCAGTAGCAAAGATCGGTGCAAAACACGGCATAGATTCTCCACCTTCAAGCTGCACCGCTCAGAAAACTCTGGAGCACCTCAGCTAATCTCGTACGACTCGTCTAATGGCTAGAATATGCTCACAACACAGCTCACACCGATCGCATTGAAACACCATTACAGCAGAAGAAAAACGGATTTGTTGGAAATGCTCTCGCAAAAGTGAAAATAGACGCGACTCGTGGGCGCCGGAGAAGTGAGTAGTACAAACTCGGGTGAGGTCGGACAAGCGGGGCGACGGCGAGGCGTCTTTGTTTACCTCGACACGCCAGTTTCGATTCGCAACCTTACCCGGGCGAATGACGTAAACGACACAACAAGTATCGATTCGAGGAAATTATCTGCGAGTCCGACCCTAACAGTCGCTACTACTTATCCCTCGGTGAGTAGAAGCGGACTGGCGACGCCGGCGTCGCATCGAAACGGATGTTTTCCCTGTTTACCTTGCGGGAGGTGAATTTCCGAGAGTTTTGATACGGTTCGGAGTGATTCATTAATTTTTAGTGAGGTGAATTGTTACCGGCGAAATTCTTCAACGATCGGCGACGCCCAGGGATCGAAACACGTGAGTATAACAGTGACCTTTTTCTCTCTCTCTCTCTCTCTCTCGTTCTCTGCATACTTGGGTTCGAATAAACGGTAGGTCTGAATTCCTTCCATTGAAGAAAATATCGGCCATACAACCAACCGGCCGGTATACGTCGAAGCGACGGAGGGGCAATAATAATTCGCCGGCAATAAAGTCGCGTGAAGGCATTTTTACAGCTACGGTTTCATTACTATCATGTTTGTTATTATGGGATTGAAACGCCTCATAAATCTCTGTGTCCACGTGGCCGCGAGGCTCTGTATACTTTTACCGAGCCCTGCCTCCTCCACCTTATTGCCGATATTACAGTCTCTGGTACGAAGGAGATGCCACCCTTCGTACGTTTGCAGTCCAACTTTTTTCTACAAACACAAACTTTGCGATCCTGAACGTGTGTTTTTTCTGTCCATTGTCAATAATCCGTTGCTTGAAAAATGTTCTAAATTAATTTTTGAACATAACTCATCTTATTTATCATTTTTGATTCTAGATTTTTTTTTTTGTTAAATTTAATTCAATGCACGAATGTTGACAGCGGTTAAATTTACCCGCAATTTCGAGCAAATTTGCTTTCGAAATGGAGCTGCAGTAATTTAGACTGCGTGTACTTTACTCTTAACCCTTGATTAAATTTATGCCCGTCACGTTGCGTAGTAAACCGCTAGGCCTACTCAACCGACATCGAAGGTGAGCCAACCATGTTTATTGAGCTTTTACTCTCCGCGAACTTGCGTTACTTTTAAAAGTGAATTTATGTCGCGCCACTCCAAAACCTGTTACTTTTAAACTGAACATTATACGGAACACCAAATCTCTACGTTTTTATAGTGCGCAATCACGTTTAAAACAAATCCTGAGAAATCTTGGTATATTGAGAATTCACAAATATCGCAAGGTGCTAATCTCGTCATGGAATTACTGTCGCTGAAATCAATTTAATTCTTATTCTCTCTTTCGCTGAGGCACGTAAAACAGATTTGAAACCAATTTTAATTCAGCTCGTTGATAAAAACCGGAAATTCGTACGATCGTCCGTACGTGAAAAAAATACTTTAAGCACCGTTATCAACAACCTATTCTGCCTCTAATTTACCCACCGTGTTTCCAATTTTTATTTTCCAACTGAAAGCAGCAATCATTTATACTCGCAGTGGCTTGACGTCGTGATTGAATACATGGCTTGGCTAATTGTAAACAAGTTTCTTGGCGGTACAACCTGCTCATTGCTTTGTATTATACGACGCGCAGTAATTTCCAGCTCGCTTATTTAATGCTAGACTGCAAAAACGTGAGCATTCCTTTTTTTTTATTTGTATGTAAATTGCATTCCAGTAGATCAAAACTAGCGAAATCATAGATAACATAATTGAATGTAAATGAGACCTTGTGAATACATTTGTTTTTTCAACCACAACGTAATTTTATACATAGTTTTGTATAAGTAATCGGTATGCACGGATTTGAATGAGTTAAAATCAACGTTGGAAGGTTATCCCGGAATCAAATACCATAAGTTGTTACAAAAATGGTGATTAACAAAACACGTTCGCGGTTGATTTTGAAAATTTTGTATAAGACATTCGTCAGGCGCGTACGCGCAGGTGTTTACGTGTAAAACAATTACCTGCAGGGAGCTTTATGGAGTTTAACAAGCAAGCGCCATGACATCCCTCGTAATTGCAATTATATTAAATCATCATCCGTGATTACGCAGCTGCTGGTAGAATTGCAGCGCTACGTTACCTTAAAAAAACCGCAATATTTTTATCCCGTTCGTACGGACGAGAAACAAAAATCTAGTCGTTAATTTTACGACGAAGATGCAGTTGTGCTACAAATTGTGTACAGATGTTAATTACCGCTGAGATTGATGATACGTGGTGAAATAATATTTAAACGCAGCGCGCAGCGTAAATGCATTCACGTACGTTATACATGTACGAGATGAAAACGTTGTGTGAGAAACAGGAACTTGAATGAAAATGATTTATATTCACGACGCTCCGCGGCAAACAATGCTTCGGTAGTAAACTTTCATCCCATTTAATTCTACAATTTAATTTTCTGTTATACGCAAAGTGGATTAACACACTGCCCGCATTTAATTCTCCGCGAGCTATGCCACGTGAAATTGTACGTCTCGAAATTCATACCGTGGGATAGACAGTTTTCATCAACGAATAATTTCTCCTCGGCTAATATTATTCTGCATACCTTTCCGTATTCGCGTCTTGATGGTTAAAAAATTTCCGAGCGAGTTACAAAGTTGCGCAGACAATATCACCAAAGAACAATACGGCAGGCAGCACTTATCACTCGGAGATTCTAATTGGCAATTTATTTTTACCACCCGAACGCTGTGCGTTAATTACCGAGTCTCATGCCTGCATCCGTCTAATCGTCTTTTAAAATCAATTGCACAATCAGACTGACGCAGATAGCGTCCCAGATAATCTCTTTCAGCACCGACTGGCGCGTTTCGGACTTTTACGAGCACTGAGCACATGTGCTCGCGAAGATACCCGCGTACATCTTTGTTCGCACGAAAATTAATATTACACAGGTGGGCGCGTCGTCGACATCTTCGAAGCTTGCGCTACCCTTTATCAGTCAATGTTAGGTCAGGATAGGTTGTAAAAGCTCGCAACGACGCTCGACGAAATTGGAACGAGCTTACGCAAATCGTGTCATTTTCAAGGGTAGATATTTAACACGCCATCGTGATGTGGCGTAGTACATTGTAATTTTAGTAACAAACAATGGTGAAATCGTACCTTTTTTATCTTGGATGGCTGCGTTGTGAGGAGCTGAGTTGTATCGATGAAATGTAAAAATAAAAAAAAATATATATATATATATCTATATGCAATAAATAAATAAACAAATATTGAACAATCGTCGAAACACTGGAGTTTAAACCACTGCAACTATAGATCACTGTCCGTGAAGAGGGTTTAGTGCGATTTACATTCACAGGTCGAAAGCACAATCGAATATTTTCAAGCTTAGCTATACATATGCGAAACCGATATTAAGTAGAAAGTACCGAGACAAATTACGGGGATATTAATCCTGATCAGCACGTGGCGACAGCCTTCCGCGTTGTAAATGACAGCTGGATGTGAAAAGCTTCGGGCTCCCGCGTTTCGTTCGGGGTTGCGGTGATCACTACTCCTGGTGGCTGATCGCGACCAGCAATGGCGGCGCGGGCAAAGAAGGCGCGATCGGAGGGGTCTTGGTCCGCGCGAAGCCGTCGTCAGAAACGGACAAGGGAGAGGACGACGGGCCCCGTGGAATCGCGGTAGCGGACCAACAGCGCACCAATCCTCCTTGATGAAACAAGCCTGATCATGGTAAGCAAGCGAGATAGGAACGCCGTGCGCACTGAGACCGCCGTCGCGACGCGCGCCCCGGCGCCGACCCCCCACCCCTTTCTTCCCCTCATTCCCCCTCCCCCCCCTCCAGCCCCTCGGAGAGCTTGGTTCCTCCTCCGAGTCTCCCTCCTCCTCGGTTTCGTTCCGACTGCGCCTCCTCCGTCGGCTTCACGGCGTCCCAGAGATCGCTGCCCTCCTCGTCTTTCTCTAACACCGCGAGGGTTACTCGGGGGTGTCTTAGGACCGGGGTGTGGCTTTCCGTGGTGCCCGTGCCGAGGTTCACTCGGGGCTTCTCCTTTTTAGCGAGCCGTTTAGCCCGCCAGCCTTTGTTATTTTTTCTAATGGCCAATTGGATCGGGTTCCCGGCCCGTTTTCACTCGTGTTCTTTTTTGTTGGACGGTTTTTGTACTTTTTCATCAACACCACCACCATTCCACCTTACGAACCACCGCGTAGGTACTGTTTTCTTCCCTACTTCGCCCAGTCTCTTGACCGTTAAAATCGTGTCGAGGACCATCCTTCGGTTAATGTAGGTACTTTACACTGCAGTTTAGATTCTCAGAACGATACAGGCGGATATGGGATCCCGCAAGATCGTGTTTTCACCTTGTCGCGAGGGTCGTTATGGTTACAAATCAATTCTTCAGACGCGCTGTGTGTGTCTGTATATATATATATATTACAAATCTAACTTGAATTATTGCCGCAGATCTCTGGATCTTTTTCTATTCGAAATATCTACTCAACTTGGATACAATTTTCGCCCTTTACGATCCACGCCACTCCTTGTTATGTCTTGTATATTGTCGTACATTGGCATTATGCTCACCCCGCGCTATTTCCGTGTGCTTTGCCAAAAGACCTCACAGGGCGTCGGCCCCATCCGCATCTAGAATCTTGAATTTTCTCAACCAGGTTCATCGGAACATTTGTAGAAGTTCTTGAAAGAAAATAACGAAGACACGGATGAAGATATTTTTGTGTAGGTGAATTTCGAAGATTACGAACGTGAAATTCTCTTCGTTCGTAATTAAAAATTCATCCCCTGTTATCACAAATCGACGCAAAGTATTTTATAATCTTGAATCGTCGATAATAAACGAATTTTGCAAAGAATTTGCGAAAGTGAATTTTGAACGACGATCTAAATGCGTAGCCAGCTTGAATACAAGGCGTTGAATCAAGATTTTTACTGTCGAAAAGAGCCACGGAGTAATAAAAGTTCGGCCGGATTGAGATTATCAAACCTTATATATTATACATGTTTTTGATTATTTTTTTTTCTTTTTCTACCATTAGAGAAGCGTTGCAGTATAATCTGTTTTTTCAATCCGAGTAAAACAAAAAAAAGCTGCCGCTCTGCCCGAATCCCTGGTCTCAACTCGATCTAAAGCCTCGCTTGCCGAGAATTGCTGTCGAAACGTTTTATCTCTCACGTACTTATCTGACCGTATTCCTTTTTATATTATTTTCGTCCCATATCCTTCTTCGAGTCCTTCCCTTTTTCTCTTGTTAAGTGTATTTCGAGAACAGGGCTGCAGCACTCTCACGCAGAGCCGAAGACAGTACATCCAACGCATCCAACCCAGACTGAACCGACCCACCGACCTGCCACTTGCACTAAAATACGAGCTGGTCGGTTCTGTCTCGTGTCACCGGCGAAGCCGGCCGCACCTACACCCATACACGACACCCAACCCCATATGTCGAGTCGTTGCAGGTACACGTGCGAGACCCGTTCGTCCATATGTCACAGCTCCAACTCGCAGGTTTTCTTGTACCAAAGAGATACGTTTCAACGGTCGTAACTCCGCGTCTTTTACCTACCCAAGGCCAAGTCACCTGGGCAACGATGATAGTTTATTACGATATTCCCGGAATAAATTGAACCCTTTCGATACTTGCTTGGCCCGCAAGGGCGTGAGATATTTTATACACCAAACGGCGGGTCGAAAGATGACGGTTTTTTAAAAAGACAGATGGCGCTGGCTCAACGACGTTTCTCGCTGACGATCGATCGCCGTTTTCAGGAACGTTGAACCGAATTTATTATTGTATAGAACGAGAAGCTGTTTGAGCTTGCGCAGCTCTCCACTTCCCTGCACCCCTGTCGAACCGCGAGGAAAAAGAGAGGAAATTCCTCGCCTGCTAGAGAAACGAGGGTGGCCGCTCGCGTCGTTGCAGAACGAGGAAGAGAAGCACGGAATCGATCACCCCGCCAAGGTCCAGGGCAAAGCCTCGTCTCGCCCGGGCTTTCTCGACTTCCTCTACACCCTCCGTTCTCCCGCTCTGCCACTCCTCTACATCCACCTCCCTCTCTCTCTCTTTTTCCGGATAACTCGAATCGCGGTCCGTCAAAGCGGAGCGCGTTGACGAAAGGTTTTAGAGTTTTAGAAAATCGCGATATTTTCACAATATAAAGTTAGAAGAATCAATCGAATCAACGCTTTGATGAAACTCGATCGGGGAAGTGGAACCGATGAACGACGACCGCGTAGGTAATGGAATACGCAGAATCGTTTGATGGCGGTTTTTCAAGGCCCATGAATACGCGGTGCGTAGTCGAAACCCTTGACCGGGGTGATAATGGCCGCAGGGGCGGAGGGCTGGAACAAGGTGTATATAGCATCGCAGGGTGCAACGCAGCTAAGCGCAGGGCTAGGTAATATACGTGCAGCACGCCCGCGGGATGATCCTCCGTCAAGAGTTGTTATATTTATCGAGATACTCAAATACGCTTTACGATCTATTAAACACCATGCGAAATGCTCCGGTGCCGTTGGACACGGCCAATGTCTCACATCCAGAGTTCCATAAAGGTTTTTGTCTTGAATTTCCGGTGCTTGCGATCAAGCGCGTATCTCAGGCGGCCCTTTTCGGGCTGAACTTGAAATGAGCATCGATCCGTTATGACGTGGATACGTATAAACAACTTCTGCCCTGGGTATTGATTGGGTTGCTCTTTTTACTTGTGTACGGGAAAACAAAAGGGGATGAAAAAATGAGGCGGGATTCGAAAGGTGAGAAGCTGACATTTTTGCTACTCGCATTTTCTTTTCCGTCAATGTTCTTGGGCCGGTCATTTGCGAAGCGTGAGCGTCTTTCTTGCTCGGATGGCAATTTCGAGGGTGAATAGACCGTCCATTGTTCCTCCTATCCCGGCAGTATAACCTTTGGCGAGGGAAGCGATGCGGGCTTTGTCGTAGTGCGAAAGGGTAAAACAGCGTGACCGTAACGCGGATTTCGGACAAAGAATCGCGGTGAGAATGTTGCCGGAAATACGAGCTACCGGAGCTGAGTATCCGAATACGGGTCGAGAAAAAAAATTGTGCAGCGAAAATCGGGCTGCTTGAAGGAATTGGAGAAATCTAGGTGAAGGTCGGAGGATCCGTTTCACCGTATTGCTGACAAAAGGGATTCGTCAAACTCGGACACTTCCGTGTTTCAAATTAGGGGTGAAAAAAAAAAAAAAAAACTTACACCCCTCTGCCGGGCTACCGAAAAGTGAAACTCGGACGTTTTTCGTTTCGGAATAAAACTGTGTTTGTTCCTGCTGCTGCTGCTGCCTCAATAAAATCTTCGCCTCGTCTTCTTCGGGGCAGAAAAAATTTTGAAACGAGGTACAAGACCAGCTCCGTTCATTCTTTTCGGCGTCTAGTTAAACCGCGTGTTCAATTCACCTCACGTATTTCTTCCTTGTGTAACTTAATACTAGGAAAACCACGTGTTTGATTTTCGACAGTCTCGTTTGTGCCGCTTACATCACTTTAACGCTGTAGAAGTTGAAAGGAATTGTGGATAGTAACGTTCATCGTGCGATATGGACATCAGAAACAGACTTTTTCAACAGTGGTAAAAACGCAACGCATTTCTTTTTTACACCGTTTTAATGCGGGCGTTTGGCCGCGCTAGCCATCCTCGATTACTACTTAAACAGATACCGAAGAGCCTGACCTACGAGAACGGGAAGTTTGCACCTGTTGGTCGCGTGATATTTAGCGGACCGTAATTACGGCTGAAAAATTATACCGGAAGAGAGGACCGGTTGAGGTTTGTTTGCGTGAGTGTGTCCGCGGAGTGAAATGTGGGTCGCTTTCGGTTCTCGCCTATAATCCGTTGCAACATCACCGCGCGGCAACCAATTTTTCACAAATAAATCCTTACTCTCGGATACCGCGTACACGCAACGACCAATTAAACGGCGATCATTATATTCAGGGTCAGCTGATACCGGCTCATTTAATAGTCTACTTCCACATTTACAAGCCATTGAACCAAACGGTTATACACGTAGACGTAGAATTGGTGCTACTGCGCAAAGTTATTGGCCCGGCATTGTAAAATTTAACCCCGTGTACCTTCCCTCAATTCCCGATCCATCGTTACCGGCTTTTCTAACTCAACTCTAAGGCCCGCGAAGCTCTTATATTTACTTACTTGCGCGTATTGTATATCACGTTTACCTTGTCTCCGGGTCGTCCGACACTCGACGATGTCAAATACAGACGTCGGGAGACGGAGGAAAATACAACCCGCCTCCTCCTCATTACCCTGCATACTCTGTTTATACACGCTTAAACACCTGCCGTTACTTCCCGTCTCGTCTGACCGCGGCACCACTTCATTATCGAACCATAATCGTAACGCCGATTACAACCGCCATTTTATAACCCTTGTGACTAATTATTCGATCGTATAACTGACCAAGGGTCAATTAGCCATTCCGACCTCGGTGCCTACACGATTTGCGGCTCTTAACCATCCGACGGGTAGGAAATCGAGATGAAATTATATTTGCTTCCGCTAATCAATAGATTTAAAAAAAAATTATAGTGTACGCTTGTCACGAGATACAGGCGATTAATTTGTGCGGCTTTAATATAACAGCAATAAGGATGTTGAAAAATGTTGGAGAAATAATGTTAACGAAAATTGGAATCTGCGATGTCAGTTCTATTTTATGTGGCACAGTCATGATAGCGAAAATTTCGCCTATATTCAAAAAGCTTGTCTGAAAAGTTACATTTTTCTTCACGTAACTTGACAGTTTTGGGATTTAATTATCCGCACAATAAGTTTATTGCCGAGTAATTTATGAACAGGTTTTTCCGCTGTCAAAATCGTGTTCAACTGAGCTCCAGTTTATATACGGATTTGCAATTTAGATGCCCAATAAGTATGTAACCCACTTATCAGGGTGACTGAGATTTTTAAAAATGTTTAAAATTCTGTACAGAAATGAAGGAAGACAATTTTAGAATTGATAGTCAGTCTTCAGACCGGCCTTGCCGAACGCTAAAACGAAGGTGATAAATGCAATACGACTGAATTGCACAATGTGAACACGTGGATAGCGTAGGTTGGTACATACATGAAGGTGTTCTTTGTTTGCCGCAGGTGAGCTTATCAGTTTTACGTACAAGGTGAGCGCACGTTGCAGTGCGGCATGGAGGAAAACGATAGCTGGTTGGATATGCCCACATTTCGCGTTATCTGAACCGCCATAACCGCAAGCGGTTAATCGACAATTGATACAAATATCGCCGAGATCGATTTGTTGCGGGCTAAAAAAGAGAACGCTGAATCCGACGGCGTTCGGCCGTCGAAAGCTCTTGACGAAATATCATTCGAGAATTTTTTTTTACCAACTTTCGCAATTGACGATTCGATACAACCGGTGGCGGTCGTTAAAAATCAGAGGGAAGAAGTAGGAAAAGAGGTGAGAAAATCGGGCTTTGTAGAAATCCGCCTGCGATAAACGCGACCAGATGTGCTCGGGAAGCGGTGTGTTTTTACTAACGACTAACGTTTCCTTCCAAGAAATACAGCAAAAACCAATCAGACAGCCGCCCCAGAACTTCCCGAGAACTTTATTTTATAGTAATAGAAATTTCTCGTTCTTGGAATAACCGGTAGATCGATGTGTTTTTTTTTTTTTTTTCGTTTCTTTCCGCGCCCAATATCGCGTCGGTTATTTTTTTCTCACGGTAATAGGATGCATAATTTACCCATCTTACCGATTACATAATATTCGGTATCGAAAAAAGACCAGACAAAAGTTGAACACTTTATTCTGAAACTGAACCGAACACTCCGCGGAAATGATCGGGGTAAATTGTAGAGATATTATTAATCGATATTATTAATCGATATCGGAGCAAATTCAACTCTGGATCCATCGATCATTCGTATATTAACGAAAAGAGCGACGCGATGCTGATCAAATCTGAGGCACAGAGTTCGGTAAAGCGTGTTAAAAAATTTCTTTGCAGTAAGTGCGGACCACGTTGCCAACTAGCCGTAAATTATTGACAGCTTAAAGTAATTCACTCACCGATTTGAATCGATGCGAGGGTTAAAATATCCGTGGAAGCGACTCGGTCGACGTCTTCGAGGTCTCGGGGCGAGATTAGAGGAGATCTTGCGAGGCGAGACCGAGCGATCTTCCTCCCAAGGCCGTCGGGAGCAGAGGGTGAAGTGCTTTGGTATAAGTAAAAGTGTTCCTCACATCCCCAATCGAACGCGACTCGCCGCGTGCTTCGCGTCGGCGTATCGTCGGCGCTCCTGCGCGCGCAAATATTCGCCACCCCTGATACGCCGTCATCCCTGATATCCCCAGCCTCCCTCTTCTCTCGCTCGAACCGCCTTCAAGGCGATTCTTCCCGGCGAGGGTGGTGGTGGAGATTCTCGCCCTTATCGGCCCGCTTTCCATCCCGCAGGGCCACTCCCTTGCTCCGAGAAGAATTGCCACTTTACCCGCGGCGCACCGAACCGCATGAAAATATTTTCGCGAATACCGGAGGGGGGGTGAGATTCAATTCACCGCTTGATTAAAGTTCGGCTTGCTTGAAAAATGTTCCTCGAGATTTCACTGCACGTGCACCGATGACACAGGTGAACAAAAAAAAATGTTGTTTCTCTTTTTTTGGAGCTTATATTTGAATGAGTAAATTTTGATTCTACACGCCGAACGATAGCTAAAATTTTCATTTGATATTTATACGGTTTACTTTTGTCTTTTTTACGTTGATAAATATAACACCGGTCGAAACGATTTTTCAGTCCGAATTCTAGATGTCAAATCTTGATTTCTTCTAGGTATTAGTGAAAGAAAAAATAGTTTTGTTGGATAAAGTTCGCTTTTGTTT
Organism: Neodiprion virginianus; assembly: GCF_021901495.1. NCBI lineage: Eukaryota > Metazoa > Arthropoda > Insecta > Hymenoptera > Diprionidae > Neodiprion > Neodiprion virginianus. The sequence continues at coordinate 2,564,943 of NC_060877.1, read as the reverse complement.
GAGAAGAATAACAATCAAACACGCCGTAGTTTCGCAGCTAAATTTTTAAATAATATTGAATTGATAAGAACATCGAGAAATCATAATTTGTCATCTAGAACCCAGACTCAAAATTCGTGTTGACCGTTCTAATACAGGTATAAAAAAATGTGCACATGTTTTTCTCTAAAATTCTGAAATATTGTTCAACTGTTGAGCAACAATTTCATCCCCGTAAGACAATAATTACGGCAAAATGCGAGGAGGTTATTTTTTTCACTTTACTTTCTCTCGCGTTAAATTCTACTCGTTAGCTTGATGTTTATGTTATTTTACTTCCACCGTTGCGTTCCTTTATTTTTTCATCTTCTTCTTTTAATTGGACGTAATTGGCGAGAGGGTGATTACCCCGAAGTGGTGACAAGGAGCGATCGCTCAGGCGTCCGAGCGCGTGATTCGTTTATTTTTTAACAGCAGTCTCGGACTCGATATATTTCCGACATGTTAAGGAATCCGTCTTGTTTATTTCTCCAGTCTAAGGGTTAGCCGTCTATTTGTTGGGTCACCCGGAACCCGATTTATTTATATTACACGCCTCTGCCTCTGCATGCGTCGGCGGCTTGCGGAGAACGTTTTGCAGGCATCACCAAAGCGCCGAGCTTTCTACCTATGCCTACCTATATCTACCTACCTTCGAGAAAAAGTCCCGTCAGCCTGTAAACTCTCTCAAAAAACGTAGAGAAGTTGACGCCTTCACGTATCGCGTCTGAAATCCGGAAAACTCGTTCAGATTCAAGGATCGGACAAGACCTGAAACTCTCACCCCCTGACGAAAATCGTTGTATCACACCCAGTGAAGCGTGGAATAATTTCGTGGTCATTTACTATCGCACAAGCCGGTGTACGCGGTGTCGAAGAAAAATAAATAACCATCCTGATTTCAATTTCTTCACGAGGTAGAGAGCGTAAGGTGACGCTCTTTTACTGCCTCACACTGCTGGGATGCAGGGATGGGAATCGAGTACGCATCTCTCTTTGCTTCTATTCCACGCTCGTCTTGCTATACCTATAAAATTAACGTCTAACAGCTGAGGACAGATTTACAGCAGATGTTTTCGCGCTTGGTGACACGTGATCGTTCTCAAAGACTCGAATCTTCGCTCGTCGTTGACACGAACTTCGTAAGACACGCGAGCGCGTATGACGATCGTTGTTTGAAAGAAAGAAAATTCAGGATCAAGTTAATAAATTTAGGTCAAATATTTATCCAACGATTACTTTTTACATTTTTATACCAGGCAGGGTAACGAAAAGTTAATAATCCTGAGCTTGTAAAAACAAAGTGAGCCAACAGTTACACTCACTCGAGTTGCGGTTGAACGGTATTATTTTAATGTGACCAAATGGATATAAATTCAGAAGGATCGGTTAATGGGTTGCACCATTATAAGATATAACTCAGGTATAATATCCGTTGGGAAAATGGAAGACGGAGGATATATAGGATAAAGTAAAACGGTGTTGAGCGAGAAAAGAGCTGATGGAAAAAAAACGTAAATAAAAAAAAAAAAAAAAAATATACTTTGGAGCGTCTCGAGACGTGTACGCAGGATGTTTTACGAAGGTAAATTACAGAGCTCTTTTTGCCGCCTCTACACTCGACCGTCGTGATTCTCGAAGGTGCGGAACGCGTTGCGATCGGTGAGAGCTGCGGTATGCTTGAATTTTTCGAAATTTAACACACGCCAGCAGGGCAGCAGCCCTGCGTAATCTCTCTTTGCTCTTTTACAGCTCCTGCCGATAATTCGAGGGGTTTATGTAGCGGAGCAGTTAAGTGAATATTAAACGTCGCTCTAGTGCCTCGATATTCCTCGGGAAAAGAACACCTCGTACCCTCGATTTCCCTGCCCTTTAAGGAGGAAACAAAAATTCGAACAAAAACGAAATTATCCTTCGACGAGGGCAGCAAAATGGCGGCCGGATCGCCCGCTCCGTTCCATTCTCCAGACAAACCTGCACCCTGGCCTTGGTTCTCTTCGTAGCATCTCGACGTACGTTTCCGCGTTTAATTAGCCCGGCTATAAGCCTGCGGAGTTTCGGTCCGCGGGGGATCCCGGAGATATTAAATTTACGAAGGGAATTGTGGGCCGCCTCGCCGCCTCGTCGGGTTGGTCTAGGTCTGCAATTCGGCTCCGCTCTTCGGCCCGGATCAATGTTTGCCATGGAACCGTTGAGGCCGTCAGACTCGCCGGAAATTAGGCGCAAGTCAAAACTAACGCGAGGCGAGGACGCGTTTCGCTTTGATGCGATTTGATCGATTGATTGCGCGTTGACGCTGAAAAGGGAGGAAATGTCGATGAATGAACCGTGGAAAAAGGGGTGAGCGGAAATTTCCTCGAAACGATTTGTACCTCGTGTTGAAGAGGATATTAGATTGCAAACTACGATAATGGTGACGAGGCTGTTTCGATGAAAGTGTCGGCACCGGACTGACCGGTCATTCCCGTTGACTGTCGAACTGTACCGCTTCATCCCACCGAGGTGTGGGTGCTCCGCTCCTCTCCGTTTCACTGGACAGCCACACTTTTCCCCGTATAACGACACATCCACCTGGATTTATCACGTCGTCAGGATTTCAAACGATTGTCTCCTTTACAAGACAAATACCCACTCACCTATATCTTATATATATGTATATGTATATATATATATATATTCCGTATACCCGTTCCATTCGAAAATGTACGAAAGGACGCGAATCGAAGTCCAATTGAACGGAATATTTTTGATGGTGTATAAGAATAACGCAAAGTTGTCTGTTGCTTTTATTTATTGTTCTTGTATCGCTATTTCACGCCACGAAAGAGTAAATTTTTTTGAGAGGCAAGGTATATTGAGTTTCGTAACGACGTGCACTTTTACTACACCTGCACCGTTGATTAGCCTTTAAAAGTCAAGACCTGTCGTCTCTCACATTTGGATAAAGAGACAAGGGTAAAATTACATGTCGCAGTTTTTAATCAGGTCATCCACTTTGATTCGGTCTCGAGCGTTTTTGTCTTCAACCGAATAAACCTGAACCATCAGCCGAGCATGCGTATTTCAAAAATCACCGCGTAGAAGGTTTTCCGATGCATCCAAAACCCCATCTAACCACACGAAATCGTTCGATCAATCGTTGATAAGTCTAATTGAAATCAAATGTGATCTTAAACATACGCGAGACATTTTTCTTCCATTATCTAGCGTCAACGTAAATCCGTCAGAGAGTGATTCTCCGGGGTTATAAAAAAAAATCGTTGAATTTTTCCTACTTATACAGGCGGCAAGTATGCGCCCGTGCTCCCGATAACGTAGGCGGAGGCTGGTCCCGGGTCGATGTTGTATTCAGCTCGGCGATGGTGTTATGGAGCGTAACGGAGCACAGGAACCATGATTGTGTTGAACGGTGGGTTGCGCGGGGTGGAGGGCAGGGGGATGGAACGAGAGAGGCCGCAGGGGTCGTGAGAAAGAAGGAGAGAGAATCTTTCTCGGAGGGCGGGTCCGGGCTGCAGGGCAGGGCCAGGAGAGAGGGAGCGGGAGATCCTCGCCCGGGCCGCCATCAGAGGGTGAATTGGGAGCCGAGGGCATAAATAACGGCACGTAACCACCCCTTTTGCCGGTGGCGGTGTTGCTGCCCGTGAGGGAAAGGCAGCGCTTTCCACACCGAGACGACGAGAGGGCGAGCTGTAAGCAAGGATCAACTTTTTTTCGGCTGACGTTTCCTCCCTGCGAAAGAAACGTACCAGAAACTGTGGTACCGAGTTAAGGGAGAAATTAGAAACACGCCAAGGACACGAAAGAGAGACCGGTTGGCTTCACCTTTAACTAACAGCCCCGGTGCTAAAGAAATTGAGAAACTCGGATTGGAGTTGCTGCTCCGGTGTTCAACCTTTGTCTCGAACCACTGTTGTGGATGATTAAAGGTGAGTATCGTTTCACAGTTTTTAGAAAATCTGTGGAGGGATTGGAATCTTCGGTTATTCGGTTTTTGGTGACGTTGATTCACCGGCGGAGTTTGAACAGGGAATTGGATGGGTCGGCGTACCTCACGCTCGGCCTGTACCGCTCGAGGCGTAGGCAGCGAGAGATCTTTAACTCTTTTTTGTGAGGGACCAGCCCCCGCATGGACCACGTCGTAAAGTAGCATTAATTGAAAATCGTGGCTTTGCCGTTGGACAAGAGAACGGAGCTGGGGAACCTGGCTCGTGAATAAGGCATGAGCTCCGGTTGAAAAATAAACCGTCGAAACTAAACGCGGGGGAGCTCGTAGGGAGGAGATAAAGGGGATAAAGAAGGAAGAAAGAAGGATAAATTCCGCCCTGTGGAACCGACGGACACCGCGCGGGGGTCCGAGATGTGGTTAAGTCACGAGCCGCCCCCGGTTTCTTCGTTTCGGCTGACAAGCCGGCTTACTGCCCCATCAAAGTGAAATATATGTATAAGGCAGCTACGAAGTTCTCAGCTCGAAATCCCGACGACGCAGACAGCTCGGGGCGTAAAAGCAGACCAGCGGACACCTTCGCAATATGGACAAAGTAGAAGTTCACCGCGATTCCGACAGACCGCAAGCCAAACTCGCCCTTCGTGCTCGGCATCCGCCGAAGCTGTGGTCTGGCGAGTGCGATGAGAAAATTTGCTGGACATTTTTTGTTTTGTTTCCTTTTCAGATGAACTCGAAGCGCCTGGAGAAGCCAACAACGGATCGGCGTGGCTCTCGCGAACCTCAAGCATGTGTCCGTAATAAAATCTGGAGAGTCACCGTCCAACGGGGGTGTAAAACGAGAAATCGTTGTCTTCGCACTATTCAAATCCTGGTGATCGTTCAGGGACGCAAAGTGAGACTAACGATGAGCGACCGTGCAATTGATACCACGTACCCACAATGTACTACTTTCCTAATTTATAGTGCAGTCCATAATAAACTGCCGCCATCAAGTCGCGGTTCGCGCTCGAGTGATGGGCTTGAATGCAGAACCGGAGCCTCCGCCAGCGTTTCATTGGAAAATAAATATGGCCGAACGCTGCACCTTGGACGGATCCTGAATGTTGGGTATTGGAAGGAATTAAGTGCCCGACGGGTTATTCGCGAGCCGCGAATCCCAGGCCTCGGCGATCATCTGCCTATCGGCTGCGCTCCGGCTTCCAGCTCGTTTACATTGAGCCTCAAAGTACCTCGGAGGCAGCACCTTGTTATTTCTTTGTGCCGAGCCTCAAGGTCCGACGCCATCCTTGCACAGGTGAGCGAACTCTCTTCGGTCATACTTTTTTATACACTCTCCAGGTCGGCTGGTCAGTGTTTGGTACCTGGTAATGGCGAACGGCCGGATGGATCGAGGCGCAACGAAATCTCAATGAAAAGCTTTGCCCAATTATTATTATTGTTGTACTTATTATTATTATTATTATCATTATTATAACAGTGTGCATTACGAAGCGGAGAATTTGTTGTATATTATACCAGTGCACAATGTTGAACTAACCGCGGAAAGTTACGAGATATTCAAATATTGACACTATAAACATAACACCTTCATAAAAGTTACCGCGCATAACGAGCTCGCGACAACTCACAAATACACCGGCAGCTGTCGCTGTTCAAGATACTCCAGTAATGAAACCAGCTGTATACACGTAGATGTGGTCGGAGGAGCATGATATGCCTGCAAATGATTTATCTCAAGTTCAAGACGGTTCGTTGAACACGATTATCAAGAAATTTGGAGAGTGCTTCACCCACATGCTCTGTACCTAAAATAGTCTAGTTAAAATTCTTTGAAATGTCATCCAAAACCTAAATTAGTTGATTTACGTTGAAGTTCTACTCGGGGCGATACCAGATTCATTTGTACCAGTGAACATTTGAACAAAGTCTCGAGAGCAGGGACAAGTTTTGGTAAAGAAGAATATATTGGCCGGAGGAGGAGCTGGAGGACCAGAGTGGTTATCACGGGAGAGGAGGATCGGGAATAGATGCACTTCGATACGAGACGTTGGAATGTGTAGACCGGAGGCGAGAGGACCCCTCCAGCCGCTTTGTGCGTGGAGGTGCAGTAGGTATCTGCGTTTTATACGACACCCTTCGTCCATAAATTACGTTAGTCGTTATTTTACGCTTCCAGAGCCATCTTAGATTCGGCTCGATACTTCCTCGCCGGTTCGTTCTTCGTCCGTCCTCTGCTGCCTGAACAATCGCGTCGAGTTCCCGCAGCCTGATCGCGAGTCCAACGGATGATCGAGGGGAATTCCTGAAGGAGTTCAGTTCGCCGATGAAGATGGAGGGCCGATTGAGTCGTAAGCCCCGATGACCGGTCTCGAAGCGAGATAAGTGATAATTGGCCGAGACGTGGGTGGTGGGTGTTTGTCGCTTCTTGGTTGTTATCCGGTTTTTTCCCCCCCGTTCCGTCAATTAAACGCTCTGCACCACGATCCGGCGATTAGTTAGGCTAATCAAATTCCGGGCTGAGAGAATATGCACCCAGCTTATATCGTCCTCCATTTCGCTCGCGTTAATTGCTCCCCATCCTCACCCGACTCGACGCCACTTACGGGGATAAACGTTGACGCGACGTAGGCGTCGACCTGAGCCTCTTTATCTCGATCCTGGCGTGCTGGGAGCGGCCGCGCGGCTCTTCGGTCTATCTTTCGCGTTGAGTCACGCGAGGCAATCACCGAGAGTGTGTCGAGCGTGCGGAAAGCCATCCCCCACACCATCCACGATCCACCCTTTCCTCGATCATCCTGACTTGCACGAGTTTCGCGATGGAATTCGGTGTCGCGGATTCCTCGAGCCTGCTTCTTTGGACGACTTGAGAAAATATGTACTTGGGCCGCCATTCTTCCCTCCCGGTACGCGTCGGAGACGTTTTTTCCTCGAGTGAAAGAAGAATACAGATGAAGTCGTAAATTTCTTTTCCTTTTCCCCCGTCAGCCACTGTGCACTCGTTCCAAGGGGGAAATTCAGAATTAACGACGTTACCGTCGTCATCGGTATGAATGCAAATGCGAAAGATAATATTCTCCGAGAAAAAGAGAAAGACTGAAGGGGGGATCCGAGCCGCCAGCTCCTCGGATCGAGTTCGCATCCCCTGTGCCGGAGGGATCCGCTCCGCACCGGACCCCATGATTCTATTAGCGATTGTGCGCATTAACGGCCTCGGGTTTATTATGCTGAACGGTCGGTTTTATAGCTATATCTTGAAATATATACCCTGGAATACATATACAGTCGGCCATCCGTACCCCACAGACTCGAGCTCTCGGCTTGGAGGGTGGTTGACACCAATTATGTCTATGATATAGATGTATCTGGTGATTTGTCTCCCGATTCAGGTCCACGCGTTCGTCTCGAAGACGCGCAAGCAAACCGTATCGCATTGTACTCATCCTCCCCCCCCCGCCCCTAGGCACATTTTATCCCCTAAGTACATTGCGTTGGGTACCCGTCCTACATCTCGTTAAGAGTCTGCCTTTCCGCCTGTTCTGAATGCTGGCAAAATGGGGATTGGTTTAGGCTCTGTCTGAGGGTGGGATTTGTATATCCAAGAGTGATTCAGGACGAGATTCAATCCGCAGAAGGTTGCACAAAGTTTTACTCACAGATTTTAAGTTGTTCGATAATCTGATTGTGCTTGTGGCAGCTATAATGAAACCGTCATGGTTGGGTACCTTATACACAATGTTTGAAATTGTTTGATCAATTTCATCAGCTTTCTTGCCGCTTATCAAAGACTTGAGAGTTGATTGGATAGACGGAGAGAATTCAAAGCAGATGAGAAATGTGGGACGTTTTTTTTTTTTTATATCTATACGTTATCACGGGAACGTTACATTTGTCATCTGTCAACCTGAGGTTCGATGACTTGTGGACAAAATGGCTAAGTGACAACGTGACTCTTCTCGAAACGAAGAAGGAAAATGTTTCTGGTTTTGGAGGGTTGCTAGAGCGAGTAAAGAAGGGTCGCTCCCCCTGCAAGTTTCATCTCCGGGATCTACGAAGGGGATCTCCGGTTCTGCGAGCCGCGATGGCGGTTGTTTCCTGACGAGGGGGATGCGCGGAGGCCGAACGACGAGTCGAAGGGAAACGAGAAGGGAGAGAAGGGAAGAGGGTCGTAAAACAGCGGAAGTCGACTCGAGAGCCGACGAAGCGCGCTGGCATCGCATCGCATCGCATCTCATCGCATCGCGTCGCGTCGCATCCCGCGCTTTGAGAGATCCGCGCTAAGCTCTGCGACTTTTGTGTTAGTCTATCCGCGGCCTCTACGACGACACACCGATCCTACGGCATTATACGGCGCAGTCGAGGCAACCCTCTTCCTTCACCCTCCGCCGATATAGGGCGATTCAAGTATAAGAGCCTCCGGAGAATACCGTCTTGGCAAACAAGTCCCAGGGGATGAATTGACGCCATTTTACCCCGGCCTTCCATCCGCCTGTTTTAACTGCCGACGCAGTTTGCGGTTGTAATTAGGGACACGCGGGGTGTAATTATTCCGGAAGCTCGATGCCTGCTCGACTTTCCCTATTTTTTTATTTATTTTTATTCTTTTCTTCTCTTTGTTCGTAAGGAAATTAAACGAATAAATAAAATTGCCGCTGAATTCATTGAGTAATCTCTGTAATTATCGAGATTCTTATTTAAAAAAAATCTACTAATCAAGGTCCAAATGTCGAGTGTGAAACGTGGTGTAGGAAGGGAGACGCGGCGTGACTATACGGCAAGAAGCCTTATCGTCGAGTGAATCCTTCGCGGAGCGGCCGTTAAAACTGAAACTACAGAGATAGTACAAACGGAATTTTAGAGAGGCGCTAGCGCAATTCCATTCTTTGAATACCACCCTCTCTTCTCCCCGTCTTCCCGTCTCTCTACCAAAGTCCCTCTCAGCGTCGTATCCACCTCTTTCCTTCTCGTATACTCACTTCAGAATCTCTACGAAACGACCGCTCTGATTACACATTTGCATTCCGAGTCATGATCCACGCTGGCTCTGCTGATATATACGTATAATTCAAACGCGAAAGTTAACCTAAGGCTAAACGAAAATGCAAACTCATCTTCTCTGATGAGTTTGTGATCGGACAAAGTTTACCGATGAGGTTGGTGTGGTTTTTTTTTTGTCAGAATTGAACGTTCCACGCGAGAGTCAATTTCATTTTTCTTCTCAAAGAGGAATGATGCAAATTATCGGACACGGTTCAAACCAATTTGTATAAATCAACTTTGACAAATGCAGTAAGCTATCAAGAAAATTAAAGTCCTTTCAATAAAATTTCAAGCTTTTCGAAACTCATTTCGCACAGTCAACGATCAGTCGGACTGATGCAAATATTATAATTCACTACTTCGAAAACTTGTCGTTTGCTTATTCCTGTACAAATGTTACTTTCAGGAAGCCTGAATACTTTGCAATTACTGTTATTAATTTTTTTCATTACTTCAAGAAGTTGAGTTTCTTCTGTTTCAAATAACGTTATACTACAACCTGAGTCAATCTGTATTTTCTCTGTTTGGCAAACTTATTTTGCACTGATACTTTTACTGGGCCCAAAGAATTCTTTAAAATGTTCGTACTTATCTCTTTTTTCATTCACCGCGTTCTGAATATCGGTTATTCGTACTTACAGCGAGCCTTCTCCGGTGTAAATGTATATCCGAGTCCAGGGTGTGCGCTTTTTGTAACTACTTTAACGTTCTTGAACTTGCACTAGAATCCAGATCGACACATTCGGTGCAGATGGGGTTGCGAAGTGCAGTTGTTGTTTCGGTTAAGTGAAGTACTTCATGCCCTCTCGAATATCGGGGGCAGTGGAGTGACGTTTGCCAATTTGATGGGCAATACGACGTGACAAGAGCGTCCTTGCTTCGGCTTTCCTTTCCTTTCCTTTCCTTCCTTTCCGTTCCGTTCCTTCTCTGTCTCTCCTGTTAAACGATTATTTTTGTTGACGTCGTAAATCCCTTTAACCGCGCCACTTCGAGTGCTTCAATATCCCCGTGACTACCACCCCCAACTTCACCCCAGAGACTATCACGTCTCAATGATATCTCACTCCTTACCACGAACATTGCCGCACGCTAGTAGGTACCTGGTAATCTCTTTCCAAGTGTCGCTATGTCGTTCCTCCATGATTTCACCCGCGGCTGAATAAACCGTTCCGGAAAATAGCGCGATTCGTGGATGACGGCGTCCGGTCGAGACGACCGCAGAGGAAAACTGCGCGTTTTCATTCCTCTCGGACCCCGAGACCCGGAAGTTCCAGTCTCTCTTCACCCACTCCCGGGCCGATTCTCCCTTTGACCTTAATTGCCGGTATTACAGCCTCAGGCGTCCCGCGCAGGCTGCCAAACAAAGTTTTTTTTTTTCTACCCCAAGTTTCTAAACCTTCGCCGGAGTAAAATCCTTCCGGGTTCGTTATTCCTGACCGCCGCCGCTTATGCTTCCAGATTTCTCTCTGCGGTCGGTCAGGATTGTCGGTGCAGGTTAGGTATCCACGGGTTTATGATGCGGGGTACCGGGACAATGCGACCTGAGAACAAGGAATTCCGGGCGGACAGTCAAAATCGCTCATAAATGCCGTGCCTCGCGTTTTTTGCGGAAAGAAAGAGAAAAAACCTTTGTCTCTCATTGTCCCCTTCCTTACTCTTATAGAATCCGTACTAATTAGGACCGCCGGATGGCGATTAATTAGACCCTGTCCGATGCAGCCGTTGACCTTATCTACTCGCTGCCGTCGCGACGGAATTCGGCCCAATCCAAGAGTGTGATTCACTCCACGAGATTTTGAAAACTCACTCTACCCGTTCCCGCCGCCATCTCTGTTTCGGCTTCTAGTTCCTGCCCAACCGTAAAGATAAAAAAATAGGGCCTGGAGGAGGCGACGAGATGAGAAAGGCCATTAAACTTGTCGAAAAGGAGACACGAATCCGTTACAGTCCGCTGCTCTACATCCTCGGGATTTTCTCCTAGAGATAAACACGAGACGCCGTTCGAGTCTTCGACTACATCCCTATCAAATCTGGAACCGCATTCGACTTTTTATCATCTCAAGTGAACCTGTTCACGCGTTGCCACGTCTATGGCCCAACTTCCGTTGCGCCAGTATTCTCATTTGTGCATTTTGAAGTCGTTGGAATTTTTCTCTGTTTTTCGTCGCGACGGTGTTCGTCGGCAAAATTCACCCCAGATCTCCTTCGCCTGGACGAAGAAAACCGCAGCGACGGGATGGAGGCTGGATAAGCGGATGAATTTTGAAGCGACATCAATTTTACAACGAGCAGTATACCCCAGTGCAGCCAACTGCAATATATTTACACGTGTATTTATGGGCAGCCACTTTGGCTTATGGGCCTGGCCGCCGCGTTGCCGCATATTCTGCAGCTGTGTTGCTCGTTGCCCAGGGGCCAAGGAGCCTGAAACTTTTGCATTTAGCAGCTTAATGTCCGAGACGTATAGGCACAACTTAACTAAATTGCGCAGAGAATAATTTAACTCTCAGTCTCTCTCTCGCGAAGCTGCTGCCCAGCACTTAGCACGCTTGCTGACGTTTATTAGCCACACTTACCGTCCGACCAGTTCGCGCGCTCCAGGTTATTCTCCTGCTCTCTTTTCTCCTCTCGATTTACCCTCGCAGCCTGCCTCGCGAACCTCCTCGAACACATTTCAAAAAAGTTCCTCCCCGGATCAGACCCGAGGTTTATTATCGTTTATAGGTATATATTCTCGGGCTCGGTGAAAGGGGTCAGTATATCATATCTTTCAGGGGAGCTGATTTTGGTGGTGGTTTTTAATTCTTTTATTTTTCACTTCTAAATCACAGCCGCTCCTCGAATTCCGGCTAAAGATCAAGGAGCGGACTCCATCTCGAGAAGATGCCATCGGCCAAACGTGTTCGAAGATCGGGTCTCGCCACTCCCACGGATGCTGCATCGGTGGTCCGGAGGATTCTTAAAAAGCAGAAAATCCCACCCACTTGAGCCACCCGCGTATCTCGTTTCAAGGGGGAGGAATCGGAGCTCTCGGAGAAAACGAAAAAACAAAAATGAAACACGCACAAAGAGAGAAAAGGGAGAGGAATTTAAAAACCAGTTCTCCTCGCGGATACAAATCATGACCCTAAACTATAATACCCAGCCACACCTCTTCCCTTTCTCCCTCTCTTTCTCTTCTTCTCTTCTTCTCTTCTTCCCTTGCCGCCTCTCCCCTCTCGACTCTTTGTGTAATGGACGACGACTTCAGCCCAGACTCCGACTTTTTGACTCCGTGATACTTTCGAGCTGTCAGCCTAGCTTCAAAGTCGATAAATTAAAAAACCATTTTTACATTCAGAGGCATATACACACTGCGTCGCTTATATATACCTGCCCGCATTTAGTGCACTCTTAAAACCCCGAGAGTTTCTTTCCCAAAAGCGTGCCGCCGCGATCGAGTTATACTCCGAATTCCTTTCACATTCCTCTCGGACATCTTCATCCCTGAGACTGATTCGCAGGACGAATCGCTTCGCCTCACGAATAAAAAATCGCTCCGAACACTCGATGGGGGGTGTGAATAAAAACCGATATCAACGGCACCAAGAACCACGTTAAAATAAAACTCAGTATGTGAAAGCATGCTTCACAGTCTTGAGAAATATCGCGTTACTGAGAATCCGCAACGGTTCAAGGCTTGTCAATTACAATTAGCGCTGCAAGATCGCTGAGCTCGCTATCGGAGCTCGTTTTCCATCTTGGAAAAAGACGACGAGCGAAGAGGTGCGCATTCACGACTCCACGACGACACGTGAGGAGGTACGGACATGCAGATGTGCTCGAAGAGCCTCCTGATAAAATGAGAAAGAAGGAGCTCGCGTCGGGTTTCATTCGCGGCAGGACCGCGGCTGCGGGAAGAGACCGGGAATAAGCTCGAAAGGACGAGCCAGGCGATCGAGGAGAGCGGAGAGGGTCGTAAAACGATGAGTGCACCGCGCTCGACTCGAGATCCCGCACGCAGATAATTGTGTAAGTGGACCCTCTCGACGGTCCCCTGTTTTTCTCGACGGTGGTCGAGCCATCCATTGAAACTCCTTAGTCGCCTCCCAAAATCCGAGCACTTCTCCCAAAGAAGCCGAACCCGTCCACCAGGTCCCAATGTCCTCTGAACAACCGCTGAATTTTCAATTAACTGCGAACATCGTTCCGTTTTTGAGGCATTCAAATCATCTGCATTTAACAAATTTTGCGTGAAACGCAATGATTGGCTCTAATTGTTTACTTTTCTTTTTTCTTTTTTTTAATTACGTTCTTCGAGTAAGAATATTTCCAAATTCAATCCTCTCGTCTGCAGAAATTGCAGGGCGTTGTTTTTCCGCAAGGGAATTAAACCTGAACTACTGTTACAAAGTAAAGGAATGCATCTTACGGTTGATCGAGACAAGACTAGGTGCGGAGAGTCGGGTTTAATCGCCGAAGTAACGTTGCAGGTTGGTGAAAATTCTTCACCGCATTCGCTCCCTGCGGGCTGCACCAGGCAATATTAAAGGCGAAGATGCCCCTCGTGCTTGCACGCATGGCGTAATGCCCCGCTACACCATAGCTGCAGAGTGCAGCACCGAAGGAAGAGCGTTTATGGCCGTTGCTAGCGTGAATATTTACGTCCCGACCATTATTGTCTACATAATAGCGGATAGGCACGCGGTGAAGTTGGGTATGGGTTGGGAAATGAGGATTAGCGCAGAGGTGGTGCGACATCCTTATGCAGATTGCCGTTTATCCTGGAGGAAAAATTACCAAAGTCACAACCCGCGCGCGGCTGAATTCCCGGAATGAGTTAAATTTTTTGGGGGAATTTCCGGGCGATGGAATTCAGAAAATTTTGTTGCTTTTTTCCCCAAGAGAACGGTTCACCCCGAAGAGGGTGAATCGAATAATATACAAGACGGGGGAATTTCACTGCTCGGTATAAACAGGAGAGTTTATTTTATTACAGTGAGCAAGGATTTATTTACACTGGGAGTAAATTTTACTTCATTTAAATGAATATTTATTCATCTTGGAGGATATTTAGTGAGCGATTAAAAAACTCCGTGGTGTTGGTTGAATGTTTTCAAACCATGCGCGGTACAGTGGCTTTGTAGCGTTGAGTTTAATAATTGTGAAGCTTGCTTACAAACGAATTAGAGAAAATACACTTCATGAAAATCAACCATTACGCAGATTTGAAGATCTCTTAAAACGATATCATTTTATTAGATGATTTATAACTCGAGAAAACCTTTTTGGTTCTATTCTTCAGGCTTTGAATACATCTTACTCCTTCGCTTCACATTCTTGTAATTAAAAAAAAAAATATGGAGGACCTTTTCGTTCTTAGAATATTCAAGGGAACGAATTCCAAGACCTGTTCTACAAGAACCAAAAGAAAGAAAAATAACCAGTCGGTTAAAAAACTTCGAAAAAGTTGGAACTGTTCCCGAATGTCAAAGTTCGTTCGTGCAATTAAGGTTAACATACTTCGTCCGAAGAACGGAAAGTAAAAAACATATCAGATCTACGAGTCAGTCGTTTTTATTTACGCGTTCTGGAGAGTCGGCATCGCGATCTTCGATAAACAAGCACAAATCTTTAGAATTTTTAAGCAACGCATACCGCATATCTCTTTTTAAAGATAGTTACAAACAGACTCGATAATTCTAAAACGAAATTTTCCGCAGCCTGGTAATTATGCAATATACTAATAAATGATCATCCTCACGAGTGTTGTACAGATATAATTATGGTTCACTTATCTGTAGAACACTGACTGTGTTTATTTTTTTTTTTTTTTGCTTGGAAGAGATACGTGCGGAATGTAGAATATATAATTTCAGAGAGAGAAGATTCTGAGACGGATTTACGTAACGCGACAAAGCTAAGCGAACGTAAAAAGGCCGCCCGATAGTCAACGAATGTCGGTTTCTCTTCCTTATACCCACTCTTATCAATTCGCAGATAAACAACCCGAGGCTTTCGGCAAAAGAAAACGGCCTTCCGACTAATCTGCTATATTCTTTTCGTGAAAAGTCGACTGGGCGGAGGCGACTGACGTGTGTGCGAGGGTGTGTCTGCATGCGTGAGATCGATCGAGCCCTCGCCAAGGGGATGTTCTCGGGTCACCAACGCAAACTCTGTTACGGGGATAAAAAAATCCTCATGCAATTTTCAAGCTATCAAAACTTGATACCGAAAGTTTGCACTGCACCGAGAGAAATTTTTAGTTTTGATTACCGCTCAGTCCTTAATTATTTTCATCTTTTACCACAATAGAAAAATATAGTTCTAGGCAGAAAATGAAAATTAGTTTTTTAGCTAGTGTCCGTTACTATTCCTTCTCATTACGATCACTGTTACTGTATTTTCTTGTGACCGTTGCGAAAATTTATTGCTCGTGCAAGAATAAATTGACGCTAATAAAGCCTTATTTAACTAAAGAAGTATAGTCAACCTCACAAACTGATTTTCCTATGCAATTACCGAAAAAGGATCGACAATAGCGCAAAATGGTTACGCGTACCTTGTTTTTCGTAATTCCAACGATATTCAAACATTTTTTTTTAACAATACCTGTTTTACTGAATATTTCTAGTTACTGTAACAAATGAAATTTTTCTCAGTGTGCACTTAACGTGTATCAAAAATTTCGCATCACAGTATCCAAAATTCTGTTTTGATTTGGCGATACGGTTTACGCCAAGTTCAAACATGCCGTAATGGAGCCGTCTTGAAAAGTGCGAATGGAAATGTGCCTTGAAATTCAAAGAGTATACGTGTGTGTAAAAGTTCGCTTCCAACAAGTGTAGAAGATTTGGTAATTGTTGACTTTAATTTTTTTTCAGTTTCCTCGAAAGTTTTTGTCTTTCTCTACAGCGTGGTTCCGACTGATTCTTTGCGACGCGAACGGCGTTGGTGCCATAAAAGTAATAATTGTTATTATTATTGTATACAGCTGACCGGACGAGTTGTGTTTGTGCAGGCTCTCCGGGCTGCTCGTCATCTCCGTAACTCCGGGTCCCGGGTCCAAAGGAATTTATTGCATCTTGCCCTCGTCGCGCAGCCCGAACCAGCTTCTCTCGCTTCTCAAAAATAGAAAATTCTCAACTGCAGCAAAAACCCTCGGCTCCGGAGACGCGAAGCGATGCAGGAGGAGCGATGTTCGAGTTTGAAACGAAACAAGAACAAGGTACGACTCAACATTTTTCCATCCGATCAGTGAAATACTGCGGATGCTTTGAGCAAGATAAATACAGCAAAGACGTGTATTTATTCCATCTCTCAATCTTTACGCTCTTTCGATATTATTTATCGCCATACGCTGCTTTGGAACGATACATACATACGTGCGCAACGGAGTCGTCTCTAGTTGAGCTTGGATCCCTGGACGAGTAACAAGCCTAACGCACCTGTAAATTACCCAGAGACACGTACGTGAATATCCTGCGGTGCGACACGAGACTCTCGGTGTGCGTCGGAGCGATCCGCAATGAGTAAATCGAATATCCGAGGTATCAATGGACTCGTGATCACCCAGGATCACTCCAACATCATAAATTAGGATCCTCGAACCGTTAACGCCGCGTTATAAGAACGGAACATTTTCGTTCTTAGAGCCGATTCGCCTCGTGCGTCAAAGAGAAAGAGAGAAAAAAAAAAATAACGACAACGACAAAAGAAACAGTATTAAATCAACAACGAGACGAACGACGATGACGTTATGCTCTCGACTCACCATAGAAGACACGGCATGACAACCAACCTCTGGCTCTTCGTCGAAGGTGCGCCATGCACTAGGACCAACTTCTAAGGACGAAAAGCGAAGCAAAGCTGATCCGTCGGGCGCCGAATCGCGCGAAGCTCCGAGCCGGGCAGCGGCGTCTTGTTTCACGTGTTAATAAATAGCCGGGTTATTACCCACAAGCTAATTTCTCAGCCTCTCTGTTCATTTAACGGAGCCAATTATGACAGGCATAAATGTAAGCACTTAATTGTTGTGTACAGAGGCGCACGCGCTCTGCACCCCTGCACAAGGACGATCCTGACTCGCCGTTCCGTCGGTCAAGCCATTGCGAATCCACACCGCTGTTCCTCATTTTATCCAAAAATTTATCGCAAATAAACCCATTCGTCCGTCCGTCGCTGCTGCGCACTGCACTCCGAAACACTTTGATTCATCCGAACGAGCTTGCAAGCTTCTTTGGGTCAACCGACGTCCACCTTACAATTACAATCCGATCGGACACTTAACTTCGAATCACGTAACACCTCGATTAACACAGTTTTTCCTCGACCTCGAAACCCGCGTCTTTATTTTTATTAAATTTTTTCTTACTTGACACGTTTTTTTTTTCCTTCAATTTTCCGCAGGCAAAAGTGAGGGCTGAATATGAGAAAGAATCCGCGGCGTTTGCGAGGCCGGAGGAGAAAAGACTGGATGTCGAGGTAGCCGACGACTCGCGGCGGGTTGAGCAATTTCTTCGCTTAATTGCCGACGTATAATATTTTTATTGTTCATTAATTCCGCGATTGTGGTTATGAAATCAATTTGCCCCGATACTCAGGCGTCGTAAAGTTACGTTTAACGTGGATTATAAAAACATGCTGTTGCAGCGGCAGGACAACCGCGACGTTGCCTCGACCCTTTTGTAAGTGCGCATCTCTCTTTACGTACACAAATCCCGGTTGTTCTTGCGGGTGGCTGTGTATCGTTGAACAAGACATTAACGGTCAGTGGTACTTTCCCCGTCACTCAGCGATCGCACCTACTTTATCGTGCATTCTTCAGCAATAATACTTCCCATACCATCGACACTTCACCCTCGGATAGTCTTCAATCCCGAAAGAGGATAAAACCCGACGCTCAAAAATCTGATTTCTTCATTTCAAATCATCTCCACTCAAGCTTTGTTCAAGTCAATTTTGTCCACCAGATTAAACCAGTTGCAGTCATTCTTCTTAGTTGGTCAACATTTATTCAAATTACAAAAACTTCCGGGCTTTCGAAACCCTTGAACACGGTTTTCCGAGCGAACCCAATCGAGATCCCAAATCTTGATCCCACGACTTCCGGAATTGATGCGAAGCAACTGTTCCTCGAATTTCGAAAAGTAAAAAACCTTGGGGCAGATGCAATCGAGCCGCACCTGCAGCTCGCGGCTTACTGTCCCGTCGAGAAATGGAAGGAAGACGTATCGTCGTCCCGACGGCCGTCGCATGATCGCGTCCGCCCCGCAAGTTTACACGTCTAATTATCACTTGTCCCTCTGTAAACAGCCGAGGAATTCCTCGACGTCGCGCGTTCTTCACGGGCCGAAACTCGGCTTCGAGCCGAGTTACTCGCAGCCGTCGCGTCGGCCAAAGGCTGCAAGCCTTACACACATCGACGGGAACTCGTCAAATAAAATATCGAAGAGTTTTTCAAGGACTTTGAAGAATCACCGCTAGCTTGACAACCGGACTCGCCGAGTTCAGTGTACCCTTCGAAGGATGTTGCATTGCCTTACTCCAACGATCATCTTCTGTACACTCAACGTTTCTGTTTGGCTTGCTACATCGCTCATATGTATCCACGTCGTGTTTGAACTCGAAACTCCATTTTACAAATATCGACCCTTCACGCCTGGCTCGCAAGCTCAATTTAGGTCTTCAGGTTATCCCCGAGATCAATTTTTACTTCGTATCGAACAATCTGAGGCCATGTAACGAATCTACGAATTTTATTCCTCGAGTCTTGAAATGCAATTGAATTTATCCGACAGTTTTGAGCTTCGAGACAAATTCTCAAACACGTTCAGATCAGAAACCAATGAAACGAAAGAAGCAGTAAATTAACGTCACGTTATTTCTGCAAAATTGCGGCATCGACCAATTTGCTCTATCGATGTACGAGGGTAGGTACTAAATTTTAATCGCTCGTTGATATTTTTCGGTAAATCAATTAACGTCGGGTTATATCGATGGGTACTTACATATTATACCTACTCGATCCCTGGGACCCACGGCGTGTTTATTACTGTGTCGCAGAGATTATCATTTATTGTGCCAATGTCGCTGATATTCTTGGCGATGGGAAATCGTTCGGTACGGATATGAAATATACATAAAGAGAGGTTGTGTCAATTAATAACAAAGAAGATTTGCTCCTTGAGCTGTTCGACCGATCGGTTTTCACCTTTTCGTTTACAATCATTCTGAAGTCCTTACAGACTAGATTCTCAAGCAAATTAACGATGTTTCAAATATTCACCAAGTCTACTTTGGTGACAGATTTATGAGGATGCGGTTATTCGATACTTTATTATTAATATCGTAAGTATAATTAGAATTCCGAAAGACGCGTAAATATACTGAATATAATTTACCGCAAAAATATCAATTGAATTAATCTAGCAAAGTTGAGACTTTCCAATTCATCCACTGGTTCGTTTTTAAAATTTTTTCCCTAATCCGTTCTGATCCTACGCCATTTATCACATCGCATGTGACAAACATAAAATCTCAATATTTACGGTGGGAAAACGTTAAAGCTGGCATTGTGGTGGGCGGAAAGTTTTGCATAAATTTGAAACATCTTCATGAATCTTACGGTTCCTCAGAATACGTGGATGAATATATACATAGGCGTTAAACTATTTTCTATACCATAAGTACATTGGAAACATGCGGTTATACTGTACTCCTGTACTTGCTCAGAAATATCCACGCCACGATAAGTTAATACAATGATCGAAGACTCGGTAAGATTTTACATCCTCTTCTGGCTGAAGAAAAAAATCACGTTTTTTCTTATATTTTAACCTGTAAAAGAGTTTTTAACGTTGTAATTTTCGTATGTGAGCCGAGGATACTGGTCGGTAGAATCTCGCCGTTGACGGCTGGTCGCATCTTCTCAGTTTGTTTACACATACGGTGCTGCAGTCTT